>NW_015506941.1:80195-85837 GCF_001515645.1 Sinocyclocheilus grahami
TTAACGTTAGTGTGACAGGCGGCTTATTAGTCGGCTGTCACTTTAAGAACAAATCCATGGATCTAATATACTGTTACACATCTGATTTGCTTCCAACTGTTTATGTTCACGTATAACATAACAGACTGTGTTTATGTGAATACTCCACACAAAGTGCATTTTGACATAATTGTGTGTGAACTTGACTGTATAAGTGCAATAAACTGTGAAAGAGAACTGAATTCAGGATCGCATGCATCTGAGAGGCGGAATTTGTGCTCGTGCTTCGGCTGTGTGTCCGACAGAGTGAACACTGCATCGAGTCCTTTTTCGCAGCTTACTGTGAATAACTCTAACATGCCAATAACTAGTACAGTGAAGTTAAAGAAATGTAACACTTTAGACAATCGATTTAGAAGTTAGAATCGCGATACATATGTGAATACATTCTTTCCTGCACCCCTAATCGAGCCTCAAACCAGGCTGACAAAATCTCCATCAGAATGAAGAGAAAATAAGACAACAAGCGCAACTCTCTAAGACTCTCCAAGTCTTTCCTGAAGAGATTTGAGGCTTTACGTTCGCCCCACTCATAAAAAAATATCTGCGTGTTCAATATGTAAACCTAGAGAGGCGAGGGCGTCATGCGACTGAAAACAAAGTCTGGATGATCTACAACTCATCCTTTTCATCTTCATCTTCTGGTGGCGGGCCACCCGCGCTGCCGTACAGTTTGCTTACGATGGCGTGCACGATTTCCTCCAGCTCCTTCTTCTTGGCCTGGAAGTCCTCGAGATCTGCCTCCTGGTGAGACTCCAGCCACTCAATCTTCTCCTCGACCGCCTTCTCGATGGCCTCCTTGTTGTCGGACGACAGCTTGCCGCCCAGCTTCTCTTTGTCCCTGATCTGGTTCTTCAGGGAGTAGGAGTAGCTCTCCAGCTCGTTGCGGGCGTCGATGCGCTCCTTCAGCTTCTTGTCCTCATCAGCGAAGCGCTCGGCCTCGTTCACCATGCGTTCGATATCTTCGGGCGTCAGCCGGTTCTGGTCATTGGTGATGGTGATCTTGTTCTTGTTGCCCGTGCCCATGTCCTCTGCGGTGACGCGCAGAATGCTGTTGACGTCGATCTCGAAGGTGACCTCGATCTGAGGGACGCCACGGGGAGCCGGAGGGATGCCGGTCAGGTCAAAGGTGCCCAGGAGGTTGTTATCCTTGGTCAGCGGACGCTCACCTGGAAAGATTGAGGGAAAGAGTGAGAACAGATTCTACTCTGAAGATTAAAGGCACAATATGCAAGTTTTCGCCGCTAGAGGTCGCATTTTCAAAACAATAAGAAAAGGCGAAGCTTGATGACATTATAAAGGAGAGTGGAATGATCGGAGATGTTGTTTTTTGGCCATCCAGAGATGTATGCAGAGCCGTTGAGAAACAGAGCTGCGACACTCCCATAGACTTCCATAAGAACTGAGGAATACGGAAGTAAAACGTGTCATGGAGCAGCCAGTAGTTGCAGCATTGAAGCACATTCATTTTGCATTCATTGAAGAAATTACTGCATTTTTTTTTACATTTTAATGCATTAATTGACATATTGGAAATCTGAACAGTAGTGGTATTTTATGAAGCGCATTATCGTTAGATAATAGACAGTTATACTATAATTGCCGTTAGATAAAGTAAGAAACACCTTAATGACCATAACCAGATGCCAATTCTCATATTTTTAAGTTTTTAGTCTTTCTGCAATATTTCTCTCTCTGTAGGAGGTTGAATGAGTTTCAATGAAGACTGCTTTTTCAAGGAATGCAATAACGAGTTTTGCTGAATGATATCATAAAATAACACTGGGATGTGAGTAAATTTAAACTTCTTAAATTTAACATTTAAAAAAAATAGAAACTTATAAAAATAGAGTTTTTGATAATGTCTAAATATACATTCAAATGCAAAACCTAAAAAAAGCAAACAATTATGACCAGCAAAACACTTGAGCAACTACAGTAGAGCTAAATACATGTAGGCTATATTCATTAAACAGCCATTCCGGAATCTAGTGGTTAAACCATAGCATTACATATAAAAACATTTCTGGCCACCAGACTGTCACGAATCCTGTCCATGAACTTCCGTCTGCTTACCATCAGAGGTCACCCTTTCCATTACATTGACTCTCGCACTACACCTACTGTTGCTTATCATCCCGGACTACATATCCCATCATTCATTGCACTGATTGCACTCAGCATGGATTGCACACAGCTGTTTTCACTGATTGCACACAGCTGCTTCACATCACTCACTCACTATATAACACTCGCTCAAACTACCATTCACGGCCGAGTATTGCTTAGCTGGTTAGTTTTCCTAGTTCCTGTTATCCTTCCTGTGTTTCCTTGTTTTGCCTTGCCTTGCCTTGTTGGTTTTCTCGGTTCTGATCTTTGCCTGTCTCCCTGGATTTATCCCTCTAGTCTCGCCCCTGTGATTCTGTCTGCCGATCGTTGACCTACGCTAGCCCTAGGACTATTCTTGTGTTTTGCCCGCCATATACCTGTTTGCCATTGTTTTGACCCTGCCTGTTATGACCACGTCTCTGTCTTCTGTTCAGAATAAAGCTTGCACATGGATCCACACGTCTCACGTCTCTGTCGCCCCGTTACACAGACGCCTTTAATTTGCCTCTTCGCACTTGAATTTAAAAACGTTTGTATTTTAACCCTAAATACTACACTAATTGTAATATAAATAAGCATATAAGAACATTTTTTAAATGGTCATTCATGGATCATAATTGTTAATTTAATCATTAAGGTCACATTTGACTGACAAGCAGTATGAACATATTAATGCTGACTCTTTATCACTCTCCAGAATAAAATGCTATTGTAAGGCGAAGTCAGCATGGTTATCAATGCACAATCAATGCACATTAGGTGTTAATAATTACTAGAAATTGCTGCAAATATAGTGAAGCTGCTGTCTATCTGCTTAAACCCATTCAAACATAGTGACAGTGCGGAGTTGTTTGGAACTATTGAGAGCTACATGAACCACATTGAAATCAAAGCATGTCGCAACTCTGTTTCTCAACAGCTCTGGATGTATGGAATACAGGTAATGAATATATGAGGTAATGAATTTATTTTTTATGACCTGTACCTTCAAACAGCGAATAAATTCTACAGAGAAAGTCAAGTCACCTTTATTTATATAGCGCTTTACTGATTGTACAATACTGATTGTGTCAAATCAGCTTTACAGTGTCAAACAGGAAAATAGTTTTTCAATAATGCAAGAGGACAACAACAAACAGTAATTTTTCAGCTAAAGTCAGTTCATCGATGATTCAGTGATGTCATCATCCAGTTCAGCTCTCTTCCAATAGTGTCTGTGCAATCAGTCAAGCGTCCCCAACTTAGCAAGCCAAAGGCGACAGTGGCAAGAAACCAAAACTCCATCGGTGACAGAAATGGAGAAAAAACCTTGGGAGAAACCAGGCTTAGTCGGGGGGCCAGTTCTCCTCTGGCCAGACGAAACCAGCATGGTGTGGTTTAATTCCAGGCTGCAACAGAGTTGCAGAGGACTCATCTGGTTCTCGTGGTCTTGTGCCGATGGTCATTGAGGTGATGAGGACTTCACAGGGGATCTGTCTCTAGGGCTTAGTTGACATGGTCTCCGCTGACATTTAGGGCTGTAGAGGTCGTCTCTATGTGCTGATTCACCATCTGGACTGGATACAGACTGGATCCGTATGGCTACGGTGACCTCGGAATAAGAATGAAAGACACTAATATTAGCGTAGATTCTTTCTTACGATGTAGCGAGTATGTCAGGTGTTATGGGAAGTGTTCCCAGTTCCGGTTGACCCAATTAATGCAGCCTAACAATCCTTTAATGGATTTGAATTATAGAAATGCAACAGTGTGTTATGTGTATCCCAGGTTAAAGAGATGGGTCTTTAATCTAGATTTAAACTGACAAGAGTGTGTCTGCCTCCTGAACAACGCTAGGTAGATTGTTCCAGAGTTTGTGCGCCAAGTAGGAAAAGGATCTGCCACCAGCAGTTGATTTTGATATTCTAGGCCAGAGTTTTGAGATCACAGCGGACATGAAGGACTATAATGTGATATGAGCTCACTCAAGTATCGAGGAGCTAAACCATTCAGGGATTTATAAGTAATTAGCAAGATTTTAATATGTATTCGATGTTCAATAGGGAGCCAGTGCAGAGTTGAATTATGGTCACTTACATTTCACTGCTGGTCATAATATATTCCCTATATAACCATGTATGTGACAAATAAAAAATCTTGAATCGTACTTCCTGGTTCTAGTAAGAACTGTAGCTGCAGCATTATGGACCAGATGGAGATGGTTTATTAAGTGCGCAGAGCAACCACCAAATAAAGCATTACAATAAGCTATTCTTGAGGTCATGAACGCATGAATAAACATCTCTGCATTTGACATTGTGAGCATATGTCGTAATTTAGATGTATTTTTAAGATGGAAAAAAGATGGTTTTACAAATGCTAGAAACATGGTTTTCAAAGGAAAGATTGCTATCAAATTAATCAAAAAGTGCTAAGATCCAGTAGCACTAATAGAGAAATACAACCACGATCGGGTGATAAGAGCAGGTCATTTGTAACTCTGATGAGAGCAGTCTCAGTTCTATGATGCAGTCTAAATCCTGACTGGAAATCCTCACAGATACCATTTCTGTCTAAGAAGGAACATAGCTGAGAGGATACTTCCTTTTCTAGTTTTTTTTGTTTTTTGACAAAAAAGGGAGATTTGAGATCAGTCTATATTAACTAATTCTCTAGGATCAAGTTGTGATTTTTTAATGAGAGGCTTAACAGCTCATTTGAAGGTTTTAGGTCTTAGCGAGCAAGGAACATTATCATTGTCAAAAAACATTGTGACTGACTTGTTTGGTGCGAGTATTCAAAACTCTCCCCTTATAAACAGTAAAGCTGTCTATACACTGTTTGATGAATTAATCTCTTACTTACATCATTCGTACATCTGAACTTTGTTGTTTATGATGAGAATTCGTGAGTAGTATAATGTTAAAAGTTAGACAAAACAAAGCAACCACATGAACACAGACCCCCCATGTTAAAATGCCCAACTTTATAGCAGAAAAAAATTTTTTTACAGCCTGGTACAAAAAGTGGGTTGGGTCTACAGGTGCATCTCAATAAATTAGAATGTCATGGAAAAGTTCATTTATTTCATTAATTCAACTCAAATTGTGAAACTCGTGTATTAAATAAATTCAATGCACACAGACTGAAGTAGTTTAAGTCTTTGGTTCTTTTAATTGTGATGATTTTGGCTCACATTTAACAAAAAACCCATCAATTCACTCTCTCAACAAATTAGAATACTTCATAAGACCAATAAAAAAACCTTTTTAGTGAATTGTTGGCCTTCTGGAAAGTATGTTCATTTACTGTACATGTACTCAATACTTGGTAGGGGCTCCTTTTGCTTTAATTACTGCCTCAATTCGGCGTGGCATGGAGGTGATCAGTTTGTGGCACTGCTGAGGTGGTATGGAAGCCCAGGTTTCTTTGACAGTGGCCTTCAGCTCATCTGCATTTTTTGGTCTCTTGTTTCTCATTTTCCTCTTGACAATACCCCATAGATTCTCTATAGG
>NW_015506941.1:86140-113445 GCF_001515645.1 Sinocyclocheilus grahami
GTTGTTTGTGCATCTTTTTCTTCCACACTTTTTCCTTCTACTCAACTTTCTGTTAACATGCTTGGATACAGCACTCTGTGAACAGCCAGCTTCTTTGGCAATTAATGTTTGTGGCTTACCCTCCTTGTGAAGGGTGTCAATGATTGTCTTCTGGACAACTGTCTGATCAGCAGTCTTCCCCATGATTGTGTAGCTTAGTGAACCAAACTGAGAGACCATTTTGAAGGCTCAGGAAACCTTTGCAGGTGTTTTGAGTTGATTAGCTGATTGGCATGTCACCATATTCTAATTTGTTGAGATAATGAATTGGTGGGTTTTTGTTAAATGTGAGCCAAAATCATCACAATTAAAAGAACCAAAGACTTAAACTACTTCTGTCTGTGTGCATTTAATTTATTTAATACACAAGTTTCACAATTTAAGTTGAATTACTGAAATAAATGAACTTTTCCACGACATTCTAATTTATTGAGATGCACCTGTATATAGCTAAATTTACCCTTCATGACAACTGTGAGGGGGTGAATTTTTTTTATAACTCATCTGTTTAAATTATATTAAGCCATAATTTCCTGCATAATTAAGGGAGTAGACACTTGAGTGACAGGTGGATTACTGCTGCTGTCACTACCGTCGAGGAAGGTGGGCGTGGTTTCAGCAATCAGTCACCTAAGCTCCACTCACATCCCACCTTCTTTGCCCATTTTCGATTATTCGGGAGTGACACGCTACCAAGATGGCGACGGCCGACTTCGCCCACTTTAGGCTTCAAAAACTGCTTTTCAGGCCCTGTCCCAAGTGCGGTCTTGCAGTCTTGCGGCCGCTGCGTGAACGTGTCCGTTAAGTCCACGAGACCGCAGGGTGTCCCATTCGTCATTTCAGCTTTAGCGGACACTGCGTCCATGTGGCCCTGTCCCAAATCGCAGCCTGAACCCTAGCGGTCTTCCTCTTAGTCCAAATTAAACTTCTAAATTAATATTACCTCATACTTGTGATAGGGGATGAAGTAGGAATAGCAGGGTCACGGGTCATCTCAGCAACTATTTATACATCATCAGCCTCACAATTCTGAAATAAAAAGTATCTGCAGCATAAAACAAATAAAATTAACATGGTCTCTGATGTTTGCAAGTTATTACATAAATCATTGGCTGAATGAGTGTCATCGCTCTTTCATGTCCTCAATAAACAAAAACAAAAGAGACTGCTTAAAAAAATATTGAAAACTATATTTTGATTCACCTCTATTTATTTACGACGTCTCATCAGTAATGTCACGATCTCTAGCTGGAGTACCCATGAGCTCCACTAGAGGGCACCCCATCCTATACCCTTTACCATTCACCCCGGACTCCACTTCCCATAATTCTTTGCATGGACTCATCAGAACTAATTATCAATTCAAAGCAGTCTCTTATTAGGAGGACTATAAGAATTGCACACACACATTCAGATGCTGCTGGTGATTGTTAGCCTGTAATGTTTTCTTGTCTTCATTGTTTCTTTGCCTTGCCTTTGAGCTTTTTGATCCTTGGACTGTTTCCTTGTTTTTGATTGTTTGATGCCTGCCCTGACCTTTGCCTTGTGGATTATTCTTTGGTCTTTGCCCTGGATGTTATTGTTTGCTGGAGTTTGACCCTGCCTGTTCGGACCACGTTTTATAATAAAGCCCACATTTAGATCCAACTCCATCATCATGACTCCTACATTACTGAATCACCAGCCATATCCAGCGGCTTTTTGAGCATTCCAGGCTAATCATTGACTCATTCGACCAGCTAATGCACCATTAGCAAAAGGACCTGTCAATTGAGGAATATGTTCACCAGTTCTGTGAGTTGTCCTATCATGTGCCAGTCAATGAAATCATGTTAAAAGACATTTTTCGTTTTGGAATCAATAAGTTAGTGAAATCATGGTCACCTGAAAGGAAATTAAATTGTACATTAAGAGACATTAGGGATTATGCACTGTCACTATGTGGTTATCCTTTCACTGTGGGAGAGTCAGAGATTTACCACAAAATGGCACCACATATCACAAAATGGCTGCCAGCTGAGAGACCATTCACAAAATGGCTGCCAACCCAGAACCTGTTGTCAAAATGGCTGCCATTCTAGCATCTCGTCCCATTATGGACGTCGTTCCAGAGTCTAGTCCCGTCATGGCCGCCATTCCAGGGTCTCGTCCCGTCATGGCCGCCGTTCCAGAGCCTCTTCCCGTCACAGCTGCCACTCCCGAGCCATGTCCTGTCGTGGCTATTCCGCCTAAGCCCTCCACCACAATCCTGTCAGTCACAAGGCTCCCAAGACTGGTATCCAGTGTGGAGGATCTACCGCTGGTGTCTGTCCGAGCTGTGGATTACTCCACGGACTCTATGCTCATGAGCCATGCAGAATCTACGCTCCTGAGCCACGCCGACTCTCTGCTCCTGAGCCACTTTGACTCAGTGTTTTCAAGCGACACTTTCTACGCTCTCAAGCGACACAGTTTCAACGCTCTCTCAAGCCTTCCGGATGCTACTCACCCCAGTTTCCCTGGCACAGCACCTTCAGTCTCTCAGATAGATGATGTATTCTCTGTCCTACCAGTTATGGCTATGGCCATTCTGTATGTTTGGGCAGCACACACCACCGTAGTTTCCGAGGTGGTGGTGGCGCCCACTCTAGTCCCCAAATCTGTTCCCGAGTCCACTCTAGTCCCAGAGCCCGCTCCAATCCCAGAGCCTACTCCAGTACTCGAATCCACTCCCGAGCCAGCTCCAGTCCCAGAGCCTGCTCCAGTACTTGAATTCATTTCTGAGCCTGCTTTAGTTCCAGAATCCATTTCAGAGCCTTCTCCAGAGTCTGCTCCAGTACCCGAGTTCGTTCCAGTTTTCCCTAAGGTGGCAACTTCCATTGCAGAACCTTCCACAGCAGTAATGTCAGTTTAGCTCCTCCCGTGACAGCAGTGGTACTCTTCCCTGAGCTCTCTGTGGTTCCAGTCACTTCTGATCCCACCACGGACACTAATTTGGAATTTTCCCTGTTTCCCAATGTCTCTGTTATGGCTGTAAGGGCCATCTCTGAACTATCTGTGTTTGTTGAAGCTCCTGTTATTACTGCTGCAGAACCTCCAGAGGTGGCGGCATCCGCTGCAGAACATCCAGAAGTGGCAGGGGTGTTCACTTCAGCCTCCGTTAAGACAGGGGTGTCCACTTATGAACTCTTCGTCTGTCCTAACGAGGTCTTGGAGACCATCAATGAATTCATCAAGGCAGGAAGAAGTGCCTGAGAGAGCTTAGTGAGGGGCCTCGCATTGACCAATACTTCCTCAGAGGTAGGGCAAATCAGTCAGGTGAAGCCCAGTGGCAGGACAAACACTACAGTCCACAGGGTATCAGAACCCCAGACAAAGCCCAACCAGGCACAAACTTACCCCCACTGATTAACCCAGAAGTCACCCAGCCACAGCCAGCAGTAGAAAGGAAATGGATGGAAGGAGACTTCAGGTACTTTGGCCTAAATCCTGCCACAACGAGTGGGCAACCATTGACACAGATCCAAAGGCCTGAAAGGAGATGTAGAAAGGAAACTCAAGAAGATGGGGGAGATTATCTACACCTATAGGGCACAAAGGTTTGGAGTGAAAAACAAGAGGCCGAGGTCACAGAAGGAGCTGGGAGGCCAGCCGAAGTCCAGGAGACAACAAGAGATTGACAAACTTGATTGACAAACTTCAACTGCCGGAGCACCAGATGGACATAAGGCCCCCTAAATGGAGTGAAGTTGAGAGTGCGGTAAAGTGGGCAAGATCAGCATCAGCCCCTGTACCCAACGGTATTTCATACAAGCTCTACAAAAATGCCCCAGGAGTTTTGAGGTACCTTTGGAGATTAATAATAGTGGCATGGAAAAAGCAGGTGATACCAAAAGCCTGGAGAAGGGCTGGAGGGATTTTGATCCCCAAGGAAAAAAATGTGTCAACTATTGACCCGTTTAGTCAAATTAGCCTCCTGAATGTGGAAGGTAAGATTTTCTTCAGTGTTGTGGCGCAGAGACTGTCAGCGTTCTTGAAGAACAACAACTTTGTCGATACGTCAGTGCAAAAGGCAGGCATAGGGGGCTTCTCAGGATGTTTGGAACATGTTAAAAGGATTTGGCACCAGTTGCAAATGGACAAAAAGGAGAAGAAAGACCTACATGTGATGTTCTTAGATCTTGCCAATGCCTTTGGGACAGTGCCACATAAGCTGCTGTGGGCAGCATTCGATTTCTTCCATGTTCCAGAACAGATAACAAAGTTGATTAAAGCCTAATTTTGTGATCTTCAGGTCTGTATTACCATACAGGACAGTACCACCACCTGGCAGCAGCTGGAATTTGGCATAATGGCAGGTTGTATCATTTTTGTCCACTGGCATTCACTATGGCAATGGATATCATAATTCGGGCATCCCGTTTGGTGGTTGGAGGGGAACGTTTGAAAAATGGGTTGCGGCTCCCTCCAATCAGGGCATACATGGATGATATGACTACCATCACAATGACTAAAGCATGTACTAAGCGGCTGCTGGATAAGATCCAGGAAAACATCAGATGGGCACAAATGGAGATTAAACATGGAAAATCTCACAGCATCATCATCAGCCTCACAATTCTGAAATAAAAAGTATCTGCAGCATAAAACAAATAAAATTAACATGGTCTCTGATGTTTGCAAGTTATTACATAAATCATTGGCTGAATGAGTGTCATCGCTCTTTCATGTCCTCAATAAACAAAAACAAAAGAGACTGCTTAAAAAAATATTGAAAACTATATTTTGATTCACCTCTATTTATTTACGACGTCTCATCAGTAATGTCACGATCTCTAGCTGGAGTACCCATGAGCTCCACTAGAGGGCACCCCATCCTATACCCTTTACCATTCACCCCGGACTCCACTTCCCATAATTCTTTGCATGGACTCATCAGAACTAATTATCAATTCAAAGCAGTCTCTTATTAGGAGGACTATAAGAATTGCACACACACATTCAGATGCTGCTGGTGATTGTTAGCCTGTAATGTTTTCTTGTCTTCATTGTTTCTTTGCCTTGCCTTTGAGCTTTTTGATCCTTGGACTGTTTCCTTGTTTTTGATTGTTTGATGCCTGCCCTGACCTTTGCCTTGTGGATTATTCTTTGGTCTTTGCCCTGGATGTTATTGTTTGCTGGAGTTTGACCCTGCCTGTTCGGACCACGTTTTATAATAAAGCCCACATTTAGATCCAACTCCATCATCATGACTC
The DNA here is from genome assembly GCF_001515645.1 of Sinocyclocheilus grahami. Lineage (NCBI taxonomy): Eukaryota > Metazoa > Chordata > Actinopteri > Cypriniformes > Cyprinidae > Sinocyclocheilus > Sinocyclocheilus grahami. Next base: position 91,414 of record NW_015506941.1, read on the forward strand.
CTACATTACTGAATCACCAGCCATATCCAGCGGCTTTTTGAGCATTCCAGGCTAATCATTGACTCATTCGACCAGCTAATGCACCATTAGCAAAAGGACCTGTCAATTGAGGAATATGTTCACCAGTTCTGTGAGTTGTCCTATCATGTGCCAGTCAATGAAATCATGTTAAAAGACATTTTTCGTTTTGGAATCAATAAGTTAGTGAAATCATGGTCACCTGAAAGGAAATTAAATTGTACATTAAGAGACATTAGGGATTATGCACTGTCACTATGTGGTTATCCTTTCACTGTGGGAGAGTCAGAGATTTACCACAAAATGGCACCACATATCACAAAATGGCTGCCAGCTGAGAGACCATTCACAAAATGGCTGCCAACCCAGAACCTGTTGTCAAAATGGCTGCCATTCTAGCATCTCGTCCCATTATGGACGTCGTTCCAGAGTCTAGTCCCGTCATGGCCGCCATTCCAGGGTCTCGTCCCGTCATGGCCGCCGTTCCAGAGCCTCTTCCCGTCACAGCTGCCACTCCCGAGCCATGTCCTGTCGTGGCTATTCCGCCTAAGCCCTCCACCACAATCCTGTCAGTCACAAGGCTCCCAAGACTGGTATCCAGTGTGGAGGATCTACCGCTGGTGTCTGTCCGAGCTGTGGATTACTCCACGGACTCTATGCTCATGAGCCATGCAGAATCTACGCTCCTGAGCCACGCCGACTCTCTGCTCCTGAGCCACTTTGACTCAGTGTTTTCAAGCGACACTTTCTACGCTCTCAAGCGACACAGTTTCAACGCTCTCTCAAGCCTTCCGGATGCTACTCACCCCAGTTTCCCTGGCACAGCACCTTCAGTCTCTCAGATAGATGATGTATTCTCTGTCCTACCAGTTATGGCTATGGCCATTCTGTATGTTTGGGCAGCACACACCACCGTAGTTTCCGAGGTGGTGGTGGCGCCCACTCTAGTCCCCAAATCTGTTCCCGAGTCCACTCTAGTCCCAGAGCCCGCTCCAATCCCAGAGCCTACTCCAGTACTCGAATCCACTCCCGAGCCAGCTCCAGTCCCAGAGCCTGCTCCAGTACTTGAATTCATTTCCGAGCCTGCTTTAGTTCCAGAATCCATTTCAGAGCCTTCTCCAGAGTCTGCTCCAGTACCCGAGTTCGTTCCAGTTTTCCCTAAGGTGGCAACTTCCATTGCAGAACCTTCCACAGCAGTAATGTCAGTTTAGCTCCTCCCGTGACAGCAGTGGTACTCTTCCCTGAGCTCTCTGTGGTTCCAGTCACTTCTGATCCCACCACGGACACTAATTTGGAATTTTCCCTGTTTCCCAATGTCTCTGTTATGGCTGTAAGGGCCATCTCTGAACTATCTGTGTTTGTTGAAGCTCCTGTTATTACTGCTGCAGAACCTCCAGAGGTGGCGGCATCCGCTGCAGAACATCCAGAAGTGGCAGGGGTGTTCACTTCAGCCTCCGTTAAGACAGGGGGGTCCACTTATGAACTCTTCGTCTGTCCTAACGAGGGCTTGGAGACCATCAATGAATTCATCAAGGCAGGAAGAAGTGCCTGAGAGAGCTTAGTGAGGGGCCTCGCATTGACCAATACTTCCTCAGAGGTAGGGCAAATCAGTCAGGTGAAGCCCAGTGGCAGGACAAACACTACAGTCCACAGGGTATCAGAACCCCAGACAAAGCCCAACCAGGCACAAACTTACCCCCACTGATTAACCCAGAAGTCACCCAGGCACAGCCAGCAGTAGAAAGGAAATGGATGGAAGGAGACTTCAGGTACTTTGGCCTAAAACCTGCCACAACGAGTGGGCAACCATTGACACAGATCCAAAGGCCTGAAAGGAGATGTAGAAAGGAAACTCAAGAAGATGGGGGAGATTATCTACACCTATAGGGCACAAAGGTTTGGAGTGAAAAACAAGAGGCCGAGGTCACAGAAGGAGCTGGGAGGCCAGCCGAAGTCCAGGAGACAACAAGAGATTGACAAACTTGATTGACAAACTTCAACTGCCGGAGCACCAGATGGACATAAGGCCCCCTAAATGGAGTGAAGTTGAGAGTGCGGTAAAGTGGGCAAGATCAGCATCAGCCCCTGTACCCAACGGTATTTCATACAAGCTCTACAAAAATGCCCCAGGAGTTTTGAGGTACCTTTGGAGATTAATAATAGTGGCATGGAAAAAGCAGGTGATACCAAAAGCCTGGAGAAGGGCTGGAGGGATTTTGATCCCCAAGGAAAAAATGTGTCAACTATTGACCAGTTTAGTCAAATTAGCCTCCTGAATGTGGAAGGTAAGATTTTCTTCAGTGTTGTGGCGCAGAGACTGTCAGCGTTCTTGAAGAACAACAACTTTGTCGATACGTCAGTGCAAAAGGCAGGCATAGGGGGCTTCTCAGGATGTTTGGAACATGTTAAAAGGATTTGGCACCAGTTGCAAATGGACAAAAAGGAGAAGAAAGACCTACATGTGATGTTCTTAGATCTTGCCAATGCCTTTGGGACAGTGCCACATAAGCTGCTGTGGGCAGCATTCGATTTCTTCCATGTTCCAGAACAGATAACAAAATTGATTAAAGCCTAATTTTGTGATCTTCAGGTCTGTATTACCATACAGGACAGTACCACCACCTGGCAGCAGCTGGAATTTGGCATAATGGCAGGTTGTATCATTTTTGTCCACTGGCATTCACTATGGCAATGGATATCATAATTCGGGCATCCCGTTTGGTGGTTGGAGGGGAACGTTTGAAAAATGGGTTGCGGCTCCCTCCAATCAGGGCATACATGGATGATATGACTACCATCACAATGACTAAAGCATGTACTAAGCGGCTGCTGGATAAGATCCAGGAAAACATCAGATGGGCACAAATGGAGATTAAACATGGAAAATCTCACAGCATCTCCATTGCCGACTTACAGGTTCCATTGCAGGTCCTGTATAACAGGAGAGCCCATACCAACGGTCATGGAAAAGCCCATCAAAAGCCTTGGACGTTGGTACACCACAGATCTTAAAGACTCAAAACCGGTGGAACAACTCAGGCAAGAGACAGTCAGTTGACTCAAGAGAATCAATGGTACAGCTCTTCTGGGGAAGTTGAAGTGGTGGCGCTTTCAATTTGGTTTGTTGCCACGGCTTTTGTGGCCAATTTCCATATACAAGCCCACTTTATCTCACGCCAAGCACCTGGAGAGACTGATGAGTGCACAATTGAGAAAATGGATTGGGCTACCAAGATGCCTTAACAGCATAGGGCTGTACTGGCAATGGAGCTCTCTCTCTTCCCATTTCAAGCCATGTGGAGGAGTACAAATGCGCCAAAATGAGGCTGGAGATGATGCTTAAAGAATCCCGTGATCCCTGCATAAGAGATGCTGCTCCAACATTGGCGACAGGGAGGAAATGGAATCCAGTTACAGCAGTTGCTGATGCAAAGGCAGCCCTCAGACACCGGGATATTGTGGGGCAAGTCCAATATGGTAGATGGGGACTTGGGTTGGGAATAATAACACCTATTTGGTAATAATAATAACACCTAACATGGCAAAAGGCAACAGCAAAGGAACAGCGACACGTGGTGGTGGAGGAGGTACACCGTCAGGAGAAAGCAACTAGATGTGCTAGAGCAGTCTCCCAAGCCAAACAAAGCCGCTGGATGAGGTGGGAAGGTATAGAACGGCATAAAATCACTTTGAGGGAGCTGTGGAGCATGGAAACCAACAGGCTAAGTTTTAGGGTGAGAGCCACATATGATGTGCTGCCCTCTCCAACAAACTTGCAGGTATGGTGTGGACAAGACCCAGCCTTCCACCTCTGTGAAGTCCCAGCAAACCTCAGACATATCCTGGTGGGTTGTAAGACCAGCCTGGCACAGGGAAGGTACACATGATGCCACAATCAAGTACTGAAGTGCTTGGCTGGGGCAAGTCCAATATGGTAGATGGGGACTTGGGTTGGGAATAATAACACCTATTTGGTAATAATAATAATAACACCTAACATGGCAAAAGGCAACAGCAAAGGAACAGCGACACGTGGTGGTGGAGGAGGTACACTGTCAGGAGAAAGCAACTAGATGTGCTAGAGCAGTCTCCCAAGCCAAACAAAGCCGCTGGATGAGGTGGGAAGGTATAGAACGGCATAAAATCACTTTGAGGGAGCTGTGGAGCATGGAAACCAACAGGCTAAGTTTTAGGGTGAGAGCCACATATGATGTGCTGCCCTCTCCAACAAACTTGCAGGTATGGTGTGGACAAGACCCAGCCTTCCACCTCTGTGAAGTCCCAGCAAACCTCAGACATATCCTGGTGGGTTGTAAGACCAGTTTGACATAGGGAAGGTACACATGGCGCCACAATCAAGTACTGAAGTGCTTGGCCGAAGCAATAGAGACCAAGAGAGTGTCAATAAACGCCATCCCCCAAAATGCCAAGAATACCCTACCAAAAAGGCAGTCCTTTGTTAGGGAAGGGGAGAAAAAGTGGGCTAAGTGCCTGTCCCCTGACGCAGACCAGCTGAATATAGCCAGGGACTGGGAAATACGAGTCGACTTAATCCACAGACTCACTTTACCATTTGAAATTGCAGTCACCAATTTGCGCCCAGACCTGGTTCTCTGGTCTAACTCCAGTAGGATCGTCATAATAGTCGAACTGACAATCCCTTGGGAAGAGGCCATTAACGAGGCTTTTGAAAGGAAGAAGCTGCAATATGCCAACTTGGCAGCTGTGGGAGAGGAGCGGGGCTGGACAGTGAAAGTATACCCGGTGGAAGTGGGTTGCAGGGGCTTTGTGGCTAGTTCCACTATAAGGCTGCTGAAGGAGTTAGGCATCAGAGACCAGGTCCAGCAGAGGATAGTCAGGGAACTGGCCATTGTCACTGAAAGAAGCTGCCACTGGTTGTGGCTGAAGCGGATGGACACATTGTGGGCTGCCAAATGACCATGTAACAAAGTGACAGACACTCGGGTCTGATCAGCCTGTGATGGGCCTGCCTCGTCTGAGGGTGTCTTGTGATAAAGGGCCAAAACACCCAATGAGGCTGGGTTACATAACTGACGATGTGTTGCATTGGTGGAAACCCCATACAAAGATCATTGGCAACATCACCTCAACAAAAGTCATCTTTTACCCAGGCTAAAGTTCACACAGAAACTGGGATCTGATGGACATCTGATAAGGTATTCCACTGGCAACATCCATAAAAGATAAGTACACATCATGTACAGCATAACATATCATCAAATGTCAAGGATCACCACCCGATGACTGCAGTGAAGAATTTTACCATCTTCATCTATCCATCTTACCATACTAGTCCTTTTTCTTATTGTTCTCCAGTCACGCATAAAGCAATTGTAAATTCAGTCTGTACGGTTACAGCTGAGAAGGCCATGTCTGAGCTCTCAGTCTGTCCGGTTACGGCTAAGAAGGCTATTTATGAACTCTCAGTCTGTCCTGTTACGCTAAGGAGGCTGTTTATGAACTCTGTGCCTGTCCTGTTATGGTCAAGGAGGCCATTTATGAACTCTCAGCCTGTCCTGTTACGACCAAGGGGGTCGGCTTTGAAATCTCTGCCTGTTCTATCACGACCAAAAGAGCTGCCCCTGAACTCTCAGCCTGTCCTGTTACAGCCAAGGAGGCTGTCTGTGACTGTCCTGTTATGGCCACAGAGGCCATTGTTAACCTCTCCTTGTTCCTTGATGGGGATCTTCGGTCCCGTTTGCTCTGCTGTGGTGGTCATCTGCTCTGCCGTGGGGATCTTCGGTCCCATCTGCTCTGCTGTGGTGGTCACCTAATCCACTGTAGGGATCTTCAGTCCCGTCTGCTCTGCCCTGCCCTGGTGGTCTTCAGCTTTGCCTGCACCGTCCTGGTGGTCTTCAGCTCTGCCCTGGTGGTCTTCAGCTTTGCCTGTACCGTCCTGGTGGTCTTCAACTCCGCCTGCTCCGTCCTGGTGGTCTTCAGCTCTGCCCTGGTGGTCTTCAGCTTTGCCTGTACCGTCCTGGTGGTCTTCAACTCCGCCTGCTCCGTCCTGGTGGTCTTCAGCTCTGCCCTGGTGGTCTTCAGCTTTGCCTGTACCGTCCTGGTGGTCTTCAACTCCGCCTGCTCCGTCCTGGTGGTCTTCAGCTCTGCCCTGGTGGTCTTCAGCTTTGCCTGTACCGTCCTGGTGGTCTTCAACTCCGCCTGCTCCGTCCTGGTGGTCTTCAGCTCTGCCCTGGTGGTCTTCAGCTTTGCCTGTACCGTCCTGGTGGTCTTCAACTCCGCCTGCTCCGTCCTGGTGGTCTTTAGCTCTGCCTGCCCCGCCCTGGGGGTCTTCAGCTCTGCTGAAGGGGGGCTCTGTCACAATCTCTAGCTGGAGTACCCACGAGCTCCACTAGAGGGCACCCCATCCTATACCTTTTACCATTCACCCCAGACTCCACTTCCCATAATCCTTTGCATGGACTCATCAGAACTCATCAATTCACAGCTGTCTCTGCGAGGACTATAAGAATTGCACACACACACTCAGATGCTGCTGGTGATTGTTAGCCTGTAATGTTTTCTTGTCTGCGGTGTTTCCTTGCCTTGCCTTGCCTTTGTGTTTTTTGAACCTTGGACTGTTTCCTTGTTTTTAATTGTTTACTACCTGCCCTGACCTTTGCCTGTGTTGTGGATTACTCTTTTTTTCCCTTTTTTCTTCTTTGCCCTGGATGTTATTGTTTGCTGGTGTTTGACCCTGCCTGTTCGGACCACGTTTTATAATAAAGCCCGCATTAGGATCCAACTCTGTCATCATGACTCCTACATTACAAGTAAAAACCTTATTTTTAAAGCTTTACAATGGGTTTATGGGCTTAATATCTTAATGTGGTATGTTATCCACGTGAATAAAGATTATTTATTAAATAAACATAAGAATCGATCAGTATTAAATCATAACGGTCTTATTGGTCATGTTAGCGAATATGGCTCAACGAACGCTTTAACTTCTTAAACTTAAGTAAACACTCAAAAACAAAACTATAAACCTTTACTAGACCATTTAACTTAAATGATCAACTGCACCTCTGCTAAACCTTGACTTGAACTGTGGTCTCGCACTGATGATGTAAAAGCCAGGCAGGCACACCCAGGGCGTATTTGGTGCTAGAATTAGTAGTAAAGAGGAAGGGATGATCGCGTTTACTGGCGCTGCTGCTGTCTTGACTGAGGCACCTATAGCGTGATCTAGATGTTTTATAAAAATCTTAGCGCTAATATGATACAAGTTTGAATTTAGAAAAAAGCTTACCTCTTTACTGTGTGCCATCATCCCATCTCGCTCTCTGTCTTCGTCCTCATCAGGAGAGGGTCAATCATCAGCCAGTCCGAAGACAAGCAGCCAATCAACACAGGATTTAGCCAGTAGCCAATAGCATTTGTTAACACAGCAACCATATGTTTGGGCCCCGCCCCCTGACTGTCAAACCTTCCTGTACGTGAAGGGTTCAGCTCGCACACTCCAGATCAGTAGGTGGCGGTAATGCACTTTTTTCGTTGGCTTGCCAAACCGCCATAAAACACCAGAAGAAGGGTTCAGCCCGTGCATGCGTTTAGCTCTGTGCGCACATGCAGATATTACTTGTGTGTGTAGGATCTGCCAGGATTCATGGTTTTGTTATTTGTCCTCTCAACGTGTTGATGTGTGTACACAATCCCATTTTTTGTGCTCTAGTTTGGAGTTCGCCATTTCTTCAGGTTTACATTTTACGTACGAGCTTCGTCACTGTACACACAGTACTGTAATTTGCTTGCGTGCTGTGTTCATGCCTTGTGCTGTTTTGTCCAATTTTTTACGTCCATAGTGCAGAATTCAGTCAGAGTGCGTGTACTGAACATAAAACTCTGGCGTTTCAGTGATGACTAATCTAAACGCCTCTGATTGGCCATTCCATTCATAAACTCCACAGACTCGTGTATTATTGGTTATAATTCACAACACTGTAAAAATACATAAAACAAATCATGGTGCAACACTGAGCAGATCTAACTTTGATGCTGCAGTCAACACTTTACATTTACATTTTTTTCCAGACAGCCGTAATGGATTTAGTTTAAATGTACAGCAGCATTTTTGTCCACGTGTGTTGCCATAGTTTCTACAAGCGGAAACTGAGGATAGTGCGGATATTTCATCAGTGATGGGCAAACAACCAGGGACGAGCCATTATTTAAAATGTACAAATCCATGGGAACGTTTGAGATAACGCAAGCACACAACTGCATGAAATATATATCACACTGTGCAAGTGTTTTTTGGATATTACAAAAATCGTACAAATTGTGCCATTAAAGATGAATGAAAATTTCGAAACGCTTAAAATTAAGCAAAAACTTAAAAAAAAATAAAATAAAAATAAAATTTTTTTTTTGTGGATTCTTTGTCTTTTCCTTTGTTGCCTGTGCTCTGGATATTGTTGTTTGGACTCCACTGTCTGTGCATTGGACTTTTTGCCTGTTTGGACTATGTTTACCCCTTATTAAAAGCTGTGTTTGGATCTTAAATTTTTTTGTCTCTGTGCAGTGCATAACAAACACCATGCCAGCTAAGATGGCAATTTTCCAGCAAATAATGGCTTAAAATGAAGCAAAATATTGAAAGAAAAAAATCATAAGTTTTGAAATATCTTCAATTAAAAAAAATCTAAAACTATAAAATTAAAGTCCTTTTCATTTGAATCAACTAAATAAAAAGAATGTTTGTGATTTAACACCAGCAACATTGGCAATTTAAAGTGAGAAACGGCTTAAAATGTATCAAAATACAAGGGGAAAAACTTAAAACATTTCTTGAAAATTTTTTTAAATCTTGAAAATCGAAAACAAAACCATTAACACTCTTTTCATATAAACTAACTGAATAAAAATGGGGTCATAAATGTAATCCACCAAGATCAGTTTTGACTAAAAAAAAATGTCGCTCACCTTCATAAACTTTGATGGCCACGGTTGGCTGGTTGTTAGAAGTGGTGGTGAAGATCTGGGATTTACCGATGGGCACACCAGTGTTCCTGGGAATGAGTTTGGTCATCACTCCTCCAACCGTCTCAATGCCCAGGGTCAAAGGACAAACGTCCAGAAGCACCAGGTCACCTGTTCAACACATTTCAGCCAGTAAGCATCTCATAAGAGACTTGGTGTGATTAGACAGCCCAGCCCTAGATGTAGTCATCATTAAAGGTTGTAGAGGGACTCACCGGTATCCTCTTCTCCTGACAGAACTCCAGCCTGGACGGCGGCTCCGTAAGCCACAGCCTCATCCGGGTTGATTCCTTTGGACGGCTTCTTGCCATTGAAGAACTCCTCCACCAGCTGCTGGACCTTGGGAATACGAGTGGAGCCGCCAACCAGAACGATCTCGTCGATGTCAGACTTCTTCATGTCAGCGTCTTCCAGAACCTTCTGCACTGGTTTCATGGTGGAGCGAAACAAGTCCTGTGAGGAGAAAAGCACAAAACATGGGTTATTTTCCATGCATTGAACAGATACAGGCACAATCACGGTTATTTTTTTATTTTCAATAAACTCTGATAGTATTTTTCAACATTTTGAATTGGTTTTTTTATTTTTAGATTTTCAGTTTTCATTTTAATTCATTCAAAAGTTTTAGTAATCTGCTGTGATTTTTTTTGTCATTTTAAAAGGAAAAGACAGGTGGCCAAGTATGGTGCCATTTACTCGGAATTTGAGCTCTGCATTTCACCCATCCAAGTGCGTACACACACCGTGAACATCACACCTGGAGCAGTGGGCAGCCATTTTTGCTGCGGCGCCCAGGAAGATTTGCTGAAGGATTTGTTGGTAAAGCAGAGCTTCTCTTACCATGTTGAGCTCCTCAAACTTGGCGCGGGTCAGCGTCTCGGAGAAGTCTTCACCCCTGAAAAAGGACTCGATCTCAATGTGGGCCTGATGCTGGGTGGACAGTGTTCTCTTGGCCTTCTCCACCTCACGACGCAACTTCTGCATGGCGCGGTTGTCCTTGTGCATGTCCTTGCCGGTCTTCTTCTTGTATAGCTTGATGAAGTGCTCCATGACGCGCTGATCGAAGTCTTCCCCACCGAGGTGAGTGTCTCCATTGGTGGCCACCACCTCGAAGACGCCGTTATCGATGGTCAGCAGGGAAACGTCAAAGGTGCCGCCGCCGAGATCAAACACCAGGATGTTCTTCACACCGTCACTCTTGTCCAGACCATAAGCGATGGCGGCAGCGGTTCTGTGGAGAGCAACAAGATGTCCATCAGGGTTATCATTAACCAAAACCATATAAAAATATATAATATATAAAATAATATTTTAACAATACTTGCAATAAAAACATTAACTGAAATAAAATATTTTAACACTAACATTGGCAATTCTAAGCGAGAAACTGCTTAAAATGTATCAAAATATGGGGGGAAAAACATCTTTAAAAGTTTCTTGAATTTTTTTTTTAATCTTCTGTTGAATAGACTAGAAAATTATGTTGGCATTAATGGAATTGCATTGGCATGGTTCAAATCTTACTTATCTGACTGTCATCAATTCGTAGCAGTGAATAATGAGGACCAAAAGTGCAGTATGGAGTACCACAAGGCTGAGTACTAGGACTGTTGCTTTTCACGCTTTACATGTTACCCTTAGGAGATATCATCAGGAAACATACTGTTAGCTTTCAATGCTATGCTGATGATACTTAGCTCTATATTTCTATATACCAATTCGCAAAATTAACTGATTGCATAGTTCATATAAAAAACTGGATGATTAGTCATTTCCAACTGCTAAATTCTGAAAAACAGGTGTTAAGGCCAGGACACACCAAGCCGATGTCGGCCTGTCGGTGAGAGTCTGTCGGGCTAGTTTGTTTGGTGTGTTCCTCACATCGGCTCTCATCAGGCTCACGCCGGTGGCAGTTTGCCAGATTCAGAATCAGAGTCAGAATCAGAATGAGCTTTATTACCAGGTATGTTTACACATATGAGGAATTTGTTTTCGTGACAGAAGCTTCCACAGTGTAACAGAATGACAGTGACAGAACATATCCTTGTTACACTGTGTATTTATACCCCTGTGTTTGCCTGGTTCAGGGTCAGTCTTTGTTTCTGGTTTCCTGGTGTATATTTCCTGTGTATTTTCCTGGTGCAGTGTTTTCCCCCCCAAACTAGTTCAGTGAAAATCCCACTCAGCAGGTAATTTCATTGGTTTAGGTTAGGGTGAGGGATTATGTTTGGTGTAGGCATTCATCACTGTGATTGACATGACCAATTAAATATTTAGAATAAGCTGTGGGGCGGAGATTTCACTGAGCTGGTTTGAGAAAAATAATAATAATGCATGTTCCTGTTCTGTGTTCCTATGTTAGTTCTTTGTTTATCATCTTAACAAATTTTACTGCAATTGGATCATCTGCCTTGTTTCATGTCTCCAACGTTACTTTAACTTAAAAATTCACTTTTTAATTTAATTTACGTTGGTTATTGGCCTCTTGCATTATCAACACACTATTTTGCTGTTTAACACTGTAAAGCTGCTTTGACACAATCTGTATTGTATAAAGTGCTATATAAATAAAGGTAACACAAAAATTGTAGTTTTTTGAAGTACTAAAACAAGTAAAAATATAGCTGCAAGCAGCGACACTGGGCCAAGCCCCTGAAGACCCCTGTAGTGCAGAGCAGGAAGACCAAAAACAGCAGAAATTGAATGAACATGAAAAACAGCCGTTTCAGAATTATAAGTGAGAATGAACTTAGAATGAACAGAAGTTCAAGTGAAAATTAACACATGGATAAAAACATTTCTAATCAGGGTCATTATTATTAACTAAAATTAAAAACATAAAACAAGTTAAATAAAATAAATGTTAACTGAAATAGTATAAAATTATTAAAAAAGCATTTTGTTTAATTTACATGCCAAGGCAACATTTCTAATTTTACTAAAATAACTAAAACCCAATTAATAAAAATTATAAACAAATATTTAATATACATATTTATTAATATTTATATATTTTATATATATTTATATTTAAATACATATTTTAAAATAAATTAAAATAATATAATATAAAAATTAAATCTATATCAAATTATTAATAAAAGCTTTAATAGCATATCAATCATACTAAAATAACACTGATGTTGATTTAAACAAACGCCTAGAAGAAAACGACCCATTTTACAACAAAGCAGAAGTAATTCTATATTTACGGCTCATTGATGATCCTCATGACGTTCAGTCCGGCGATGGTTCCTGCATCTTTGGTGGCCTGGCGCTGGGCGTCATTGAAATAAGCGGGCACAGTGACCACAGCATGTATGACCTTTAGAAGAGCAGAAACAGATCATATGTAAATATTTAGAATAAGCTGTGGGGCGGAGATTTCACTGAGCTGGTTTGAGAAAAATAATAATAATGCATGTTCCTGTTCTGTGTTCCTATGTTAGTTCTTTGTTTATCATCTTAACAAATTTTACTGCAATTGGATCATCTGCCTTGTTTCATGTCTCCAACGTTACTTTAACTTAAAAATTCACTTTTTAATTTAATTTACGTTGGTTATTGGCCTCTTGCATTATCAACACACTATTTTGCTGTTTAACACTGTAAAGCTGCTTTGACACAATCTGTATTGTATAAAGTGCTATATAAATAAAGGTAACACAAAAATTGTAGTTTTTTGAAGTACTAAAACAAGTAAAAATATAGCTGCAAGCAGCGACACTGGGCCAAGCCCCTGAAGACCCCTGTAGTGCAGAGCAGGAAGACCAAAAACAGCAGAAATTGAATGAACATGAAAAACAGCCGTTTCAGAATTATAAGTGAGAATGAACTTAGAATGAACAGAAGTTCAAGTGAAAATTAACACATGGATAAAAACATTTCTAATCAGGGTCATTATTATTAACTAAAATTAAAAACATAAAACAAGTTAAATAAAATAAATGTTAACTGAAATAGTATAAAATTATTAAAAAAGCATTTTGTTTAATTTACATGCCAAGGCAACATTTCTGATTTTACTAAAATAACTAAAACCCAATTAATAAAAATTATAAACAAATATTTAATATACATATTTATTAATATTTATATATTTTATATATATTTATATTTAAATACATATTTTAAAATAAATTAAAATAATATAATATAAAAATTAAATCTATATCAAATTATTAATAAAAGCTTTAATAGCATATCAATCATACTAAAATAACACTGATGTTGATTTAAACAAACGCCTAGAAGAAAACGACCCATTTTACAACAAAGCAGAAGTAATTCTATATTTACGGCTCATTGATGATCCTCATGACGTTCAGTCCGGCGATGGTTCCTGCATCTTTGGTGGCCTGGCGCTGGGCGTCATTGAAATAAGCGGGCACAGTGACCACAGCATGTGTGACCTTTAGAAGAGCAGAAACAGATCATATGTTGAGTTTTACTGCAGGGCAACAGAGATTACATTTTATCTTGGTGTTGAAGACAAAGCTTTACCCTCTCTCCCAGGTAAGCCTCCGCAGTTTCCTTCATTCTAGTCAGAACCATAGCAGAGATTTCCTCAGGGGTGAAAGTCTTCATCTGACCTGATCCGATGTCCAGCTGGATGTGAGGCTTGTTCTTCTTCTCAATAACCTGAAAGAGACACAGCAGGTGTTTAGTGTCCCCATTGAAGACAAAGAGACAAATACAGTTCAAATACAGTTCAAACACAGGCTGGCAGACGCGTTTACCTTAAAGGGAATGTATTTAATGTCCTGCTGCACGGCCGAGTCGCCCCACGTGCGGCCGATCAACCTCTTGGCGTCAAAGACTGTGTTCTCAGGATTGGAGGTCAGCTGGTTCTTCGCAGCGTCTCCGATGAGTCGCTCACCTTCAGTGGTGAAGGCCACGTATGATGGAGTGATGCGGTTTCCCTGGTCATTGGCGATGATCTCGACACGGCCGTTCTTGAACACTCCAACACTGGATGGAGTAATATGTATAAGCACAAACTCATATGTTAATTATAGATAATACAGAAATGTTTCAATGCTGAGCATTACTACGAAAAAAATAAATACACATAAAAAACACTAAATAAATACGTTTTTCATTTTGTTTTTTATTTTTAAAAAATTTGCAAAGATTTCAAACAAACTTCTTTCTCAATGTCCTTATGGTGTATTTTTGTAGAATTTTGATGAAAATAATGAATTTAATCCATTTTGGAATAAGCCTGTAACATAACAAAATGCAGAAAAAGTGAGGGCTGTGAATATTTTCCAGATGCACTGTGTGTGTGTGTATATATATATATATATATATATATATAATTTTTTTTTGTAACCTTGGCCAGATCTGTGTCTTGCCACAATTCTGTCTCTGAGCTCTTCAGGCAGTTCCTTTGACCTTATGATTCTCATTTGCTCTGACATGCACTGTGAGTTGTAAGGTCTTATATAGACAGGTGTGTGGCTTTGCTAATCAAGTCCAATCAGTATAATCAAACACAGCTTGACTCAAATGAAGGTGTAGAACCATCTCCAGGATGATCAGAAGAAATGGACAGCACCTGCGTTAAATATATGAGTGTCACAGCAAAGGGTCTGAATACTTAGGACCATGTGATATTTCAGTTTTTCTTTTTTAATAAATCTGCAAAAATGTCAACAATTCTGTGTTTTTCTGTCAATATGGGGTGCTGTGTGTACATTAATGAGGAAAAAAATTTAACTTCAATGATTTTAGCAAATGGCTGCAATATAACAAAGAGTGAAAAATTTAAGGGGGTCTGAATACTTTCTGTACCCACTGTATATATATATATATATAAACATAAACACACACACACATACATACAAACACACTGTAATGATCCTGTGAACCCTGTACGAATCCAAACTCTCAAATTCTCACCATGAGTAGGTCGTCCCGAGGTCTATTCCAATCACTGTCCCAACAATTTCCTTCTTGTATCTTTCCTCCTTTACACTTTCCTTCTTGTTGTCCTCTTTGTCGTCCTCTTCGGTAAACCACCAGCAGGAACTACCAGCCACCAGCAGGAACAGGCAGAGCAATCGCATTTTGATGTTGATCTTGTGTCAAATGGTCACTGATTTCTGTAAAGAGTACTTTTAACATAAAGGTCACAGGTCAGGCCATCTAATAAACGTCTATTTGACATCTGATAGGAAACATCCTATAGACGTATTGCAGATGAGCAAACACACAAAAAAATACATCTTGCTGATGTAAATGCAGACATCAAATAGATGTCTCCGTGATGTATGTGTGCTATCAGGTTAATAGTCTCTTATTTGCCTGTTTAGACAAGCTTTCCATAAAACAAACAAAACAAGCCCTGCAAATCAATAAAAAAACACATTATACAGACACTTAATAAGTAATGGTATTTGATGATGTGAATTGCATTTAATATATTATATGAATACAAAACATTTGCAATGGGTTTGTAAAGGCAATTTGCATGTTTTGGTCTAGTTTTCGTTGCATTTCCACCATTTTAACCAGAAGGAGTGTGGTGTTTTTTTTATTTTCATTTTTTTTTATTAATGCTCAAAGACAGTATACAAAGTAATTTAACCACCAACAAATCAAAATGATAGACAATGACAACTAAATAAAATAAAAATAATATAAATAAATAAAAGAAAAAGGGGGTGTTTAATACATTACAAACTAAAAAAAAAAAACATTGAGACTTACATGTCATTAAAGATAGGAAAAGAGTTACAAACAGATAAAGATTTTTTAAAGATTTTTTTGGTTCTTAGACAATTGGATCAATGAAAGGTATTGCTCAAATTCTTCAATGATGTTTGAATGTTTGCATCTGTGAATGTGGAATTTTGCAAGAAGCAAAATGAGATTCACTACATAAACCGTTTTCTTTTAGACTGTTCATACTAAAAACCCAGCATCATTTCCTTCCAAAACAGGACACATTCATTATAAATTTTACTCCTAATGAAACCTAAAATGTCTTGCCAAAATTTCTTTGTAAATGGACAGTTCCAAAAGAGATGAACAACAGTTTCAACAGTCATCTCAAAAAGAGCAACTGGAGGAAATATCACTTTATAATTTTTTCATGTAATGATTTGCAGGACAGAACTTATGAATTGTTTTGTAAGAAATGTCCTTTACTTTATTAGTTAATAAACAAGTATGAGGAAGCATCCACATTTTTTTCCAGTAGAATGTTACCCACTGCATTATTCCAATAAGCAGTCACAGCTGGCAGAGTAATAATATTCTGCTGAAATAATGAGCAGACTATCCTATTATTATTTTTACATGGAGAAGCAAAACACAATTAAGCTAAAAAAGTATCAACCAAATTAAGAGAAACTTATTTGACAAAGAATGAGTATGCTTCAGTAAAGCAACAGCACCTGATGGGATAGACCTCATAACTATGGACAAGCATGTGGTGTTTCGAGGCTTTGCACTGAACCTTGTACCGTTGCACTTCTGTTTTGAAATAATACAGTTTAGTTATTTCCGGTTATGTATATTTTCAATGTGCTGTAATCATTTGGTTGACTTAAACTTCTATTAAAATGAGAGTCCGCGGGATGATTTCAAAATCCGGATATTTTCAGAGACAGGAGAAGAGATATTCTGATGATTACTGTGTACAGAATTTCCCAAACTCTACAGAACATATCGGTTACGTATGTAACCTTGGTTCCCTGAATAGGGAACAAGATGCTGCGATAGAGTGGGAACACCTTTGCGTGGGAACACCAACTCTGCTGTGAAGGCACAACAATATCTTCACTTCCTGCGGAAGCTGAAGAGAGCCAGCCTCCCACCACCTTCTAAAGAGGAACTGTGGAGAGCGTCCTGGCAAGCTGTATCACTGTGTGGTTTAGAAACTGCAAAACAGCAGAACGCAAGACCCTACAGCGCATAGAGGGGAGGGAGACCCCTATGATCCTCTCAGCTGTCCTCACTATCCAGGACATCTTTCAGGCACGCTGTGTACGCAGAGCTTCTGCCATTGTGAAGGATTCATCTCACCCCTCCCACCATCAGTTTGACCCTCTGCCATCAGGCAGGAGACTACGCAGTATCAGGACCCACACAACAAGGTTCTGCAACAGCTTTTTCCCTCAGGCTGTCAGAATCCTGAATAAGCTGATACACCCACCATCTTACTCCCATTATAAACTGCCTTCCCATCCCATGCCTACAGAAAAACTCCAATGAACATTTGCATACATCTGCACTTGCACTTTCGACACTCTTGCACAACTGCACGATGGTCAGTTTACATACATCCGCACTCAGCCACCCAATGTGTGCTAAAAAAAATTGTGCAAATGCACATTATATTAACATTATATACCTCAATAATGCACTAGCACTTTATTCTTACACTTCTAACATTTCTTACATTACTACAATTTTTACATTCCTACCTCATGATTATTGCTCTTGTTATGTATAATGTGCTCTTATGTTTAATTCCTGTTGTCATGGACACGTGCGTATACTTGTTTTGTCAATGTCTTGCACCTTGGTCCATCAGAAACGACATTTCGCTCTTCTGTATACTGTGTATGTGGAAGAATGACAATAAAGTTGAGGTGAGTTATTGGCCAGTAGCGCATAGCACCGCCCCAAGAATAAGTCACTTATGCTCCATATCAGAGTGCAGCGCGCTATTTCATCAGATTACAAAACAACAATAGGTAAATATATACCACTGGACTGCACGGTCTACATCAGGGGTATCAAACTCAATTCCTGAAGGGCTGAAGCCCAGCAGAGTTTTTTTCCAACCCTGCTCCAACACACAGACCATGTAGTTTTCAAATAAGCCTGAAGGACTTGACTAGTTGGGTCAGCTGTGTTTAATTAGTGTTGAATCTAAACTCTGCAGGGCTCCGGCCCTCAAGGAATTGCGTTTGACACCCCTGGTCTACATAGATCTTCAATTCCCTCATGGGGCAAAAGCCAAGAGGTCATAAATCACTCCCAATCCCAAAGTTAGGAGGGGAAAAAGCCTCTAAGACCTTAACCAGCCCTGGGCAAAGTCCATGCAAGAAGGGCTGATTGAAGAGTCTGCAGGTCCCGTCTTTTCTAAGAGAGAATAGGGCCACCAAAAGGCCTGTCTTAAAAGTCAAAAACTTTTCTGGCACTGACTCTAATGAAGAATAGAAAATCCTGTGAAGGAATCCGTGCAGGCCAGAAAGGCCTAAACCGTCAATCTCAGCTGAGAACCTAGAACACATTAACATGCTCCACTCAGGGGGCCCACCCACAGTTCATAAATCAAATGGGGAGCCAAATCATACAATGGGCCTGAGTAGCAGATCGGGCCTGAGGGGAACCTCCCAAGGAGGGCCAACCAGCAGACTGACCAGATCAGAGAACCATATTTGAGTGGGCCAGAACAGGGAGCCAGAGCATCCATTCCCAGACAATGGAGGAGACAGGGAGAAACAGAGCGGGCAATGCATAGTCATGCTCGAAACAAATAAATCCACATCTGCTCATCCAAACCTCTGCATTAGAGGCTCAACCCTTTAGGGTGTAGTGCCCTTGGTCTACAGTATGTTGTCTGTCCTGGCTAGTATGTGATAACCCTCAAATAGGGTGAGAACCGTTTGAGTGCCAGAACCATTGCCAGCATTTCCAAACAATTGTCCACAATGCAGTGAGGCGAGAGATCCCTTGACACATCACTGGAATGGTCTCATGTGGAGCAGGCTTAACTGAATCACAGGGGATGCTGCTGCTGTAAGACCCATCAACCTGCGGCATAAACCTATGTGGAGGAATGTCCTGTTCTGAACTAGATCAGACAGGTTTGTAATGATTGAACACGCATGGGAGACTGACGTGCCTGCATCGTGCAAGAATCCAAGTCCATGCCTAGAAAGGTAGTTTGCTGACTAGCAGCAACACACTCTTATGAATGTTTACGCGCAATCCTAGGCTCTTCAATTATCGAGTACGAAATCTCAATGAGCTACTGCTGAACCCTGTGATTGAGATATCAGCCAATCATCCAGGTAATTCAAAATACAGACACCCTGGAGCCGCAATGGGGCCAGAGACACGTCCATTTACTTTGTGTTTGAGGAGTCAGAGCCAGTCCGAATGGAAGAACACAGTATTGGCAAGATTTGTTCCAAAAGAAAGCCTGAGGAACTTCCTGTGCCTCTTAACGATCTGGATGTAGAAGTACGCATTCTTAGATCGATGGTCATGAACCAATCTCCAGTTCAGATAGAGACAAGATGGAGTTCTACATCAGCATCTTGAATTTGCTTACTCCAAGCACAAGATTTAGGTGACGCAAGTCCAAATCGAACGCAAACCAGGGTAACACTATAAGTGACAGCATGTCTTCCAAAATGGGTGGTCACGGTAGAAGCTGGATGGTGTAACCATACGACAGACTACTCCTCCCGCATGGGGCCCAGAGACATCGGAGTTGTGGGAAAAACCTCTAAAACAGGAAATAGATCACTCAATTAGACAAGCCAGTGCCAACCGCAGAAGTGGGAGCTTGGATGCCAACATAGATCCTGCACCCTTAGCCTTAGCCTAGGGCTATCTTCTCAATCTCCAAAAGCTAAGGCGCTGAGAATGGTCAAAATCAGTCTGAAACGCAACAAGTGGCGGAACAGCCTACAGAGAGGCAAACACACTTAGAAGTTGCCCACATTCACACAAAAGTTCCAGCTCAATGCAACAGCAGAGCTGACAAGAACAGAGTAATTAGTCATGCAAATCCCTGCTTGGTAGCACGAAGCTTCCCACAAGAAAATTACTCTTGCACGTGAACTAATTCACACAGTGGTTCCGCTCAACGCCTTTCCTGATGGGCTGACAAGAATAGAGTAATTAGTCATACAAAATAGTTTTGGTAGCATGAATTGCCAAAAACCATGTTGCACAACAAATGTGTGTTGCAAAACTCCTCAGAGCCAGCTCAAAGAACAGCGTCCACTATTTGTTCCAGCTCAAAGCAGCAGCGGAGCTGAAAGAATAATAATAATAATTAGTTGGGCACCAGGGGTGTGTCTACATGGTGGCCAGGGGTGGCACCAGCCCCCACTGAAATACAGAGTTCTGGCATGAAACTTTAGATGGCGCAGTCCGATAGGTCTAACTCAATCTGACCTATTGACATCATTATCACATGGCACTGCTGATTGGTTCTCTCCTGTATCGGTAGCCAATGTGCTCTCTGTTCAACATTCAAATATATGAATAGTGCTTGCGTAGCAGTTGCAGCTTGCTTCAGAACAGTGAAATCAACATCTAAGATAAGTGAATGCTCTTCGAATCCATATCGCTGTGTGTATTGCGTGGTCTGCCTAATTGAATTAAAAAATGAGCAACCATAATCAAGTTTAAGTGTCATGTTAGCAGTTTGC
Source organism: Sinocyclocheilus grahami (assembly GCF_001515645.1). NCBI lineage: Eukaryota > Metazoa > Chordata > Actinopteri > Cypriniformes > Cyprinidae > Sinocyclocheilus > Sinocyclocheilus grahami. Next base: position 111,840 of record NW_015506941.1, read on the forward strand.
ATTGTATGCAGGAGCGAATATTAATCATATTAGCAGCAGCATTTAGCATCTGTGTTTATACAGCTGAAGCAAACGCAGTTTAGGTAATATGTAATCGCTTTGAGGACACGCCGAAAGTAACAGACATGAAACAAGTTAAATGAAATAAGCATTTTTGTGTATGCATTTCAACGGGGGTTCGCCATATACATCGGCGATTATCCCAGCGTTCACGTTCGTTATTTCTAAGGTCGATGTATTCATTGTGATGAGTGTGTGGTTTATTTCAGCTGCACGCAGCGTCAGAAGCGCGCGCTTATCGCAATCATAAAAATGACAGTGTTGCGGGAGACGCTGAAGATCACCATCTACGGCTGTAACAGTCAGTTCCGAGTGAAATGCATTATGGGTAGTGTAGTTCGGAGAAATGTGCTCATGCAACGTGTGCTCTTGCTGTGCTGTGTAATTCAGAAAACGGAGAAAGAACATTTATATTCTGCTTTTATTTCAGTTCATTCAGGTCAGTCCACCCAGGGGGTTTTGTGCACTGTAACTTTGACAACTTTTATCTGCACGAGAGAGTAAAAAGGGATGCATCGGCAATCTTTGTCCGTCTCATCATTGCACGAACATGAATTAACAAGCTGTTACGTTGGGACTGATGAAGTGGAGAAAGTAACAGCAGCTATCAAATTACTAAATTATGATATTTGCTCAGGTGGGTGCTGGGGTCTTATCTATGGGACTGCAACATATATCCATTTTGTTAATTAAACATTACACATAGTGTGCGTCTAATTAAGAGTTAAGCCGGTCAGCGCGGTAGCCCAGGCTCACATAGTCATAGCCCACTATTGTTAAGCCTGTTGGCGTGGTAGCCAAGGCTCACATAGCCATTGGCCACTAGTGTTAAGCTGGTCTGCGTGGTAGCCCAGGCACACATAGATAGTAATACATGCAGTTCACATGGCTCTTCGGAGCAGCAGCAGTACATATGTCTTGGCAATAGATCTGCTTGTTGGGGGGTGTTTTGTTCTTGTTTTGGCTTGTATTGTCCCTTCTACGTCTCCTGCTTTGTGGGGGGTTATTTCATGTATGTTATATTTGCAACAGCAATATTTCTTATTGCTCACATGCTGCTCACTGGCTTGTTTTATAAAATTTCTAACTGCATCAGTGACGGATCCTGGCATGGGCAATAGGAAGCTTCATCAGACAGCTTTCTTCTCTTCTGTATACTTTCTATAGCGTTATCTTTATGATAAATGTCGAGAGCGCAGTGATGTAACGCGATAGCGTATCCATTTAATGCGCGATCACGAATCTCTCCACTCACAAGCATATTTCTTTTGCTCTTGTACAAAACTGGACATGCTCCTTAAAATATACAATGTTCTCTTATGAATTGGCTCTGCTCTCGCTTGGATATTGCGTGTACACACTCAAACTTTGTCCTTGCATCATTGAAGACAAGAAGAGCTTTTTTTAATTCAGGTGACGAGTAGGCTTATCCAACTAAATGGAAGCAAACTGATTATAGTCAGCCTTCCCTAGTTATTTATTATATTACTTAATACTTATTTGAGTTAAGTGCCTATTGTAAATATGCATTTATTAAATTATTTTA
>NW_015506941.1:113963-136688 GCF_001515645.1 Sinocyclocheilus grahami
TGGTAGCCAAGGCTCACATAGTCATAGGCCACTGTTGTTAAGCCGGTTGGCGTGGTAGCCCAGGCACACATATATAGTAATACATGCGGTTCACATGGCTCTTCGGAGCAGCAGCAGTACATATGTCTTGGCAATAGATCTGCTTGTTGGGGGGGGTTTTGTTCTTGTTTTGGCTTGTATTGTCCCTTCTACGTCTCCTGCTTTGTGGGGGGTTATTTCATGTATGTTATATTTGCAACAGCAATATTTCTTATTGCTCACATGCTGCTCACAGCAGCATGTTGTGGATGTATTGGCAGTAGCATGTCTCGGTACTTGCTCTGCCGCAGCAGCAGTGTAGCAGATCTATTCCGCCAAGACCAAATACATTAACATTGTCATGTACATTACCATGCCAATCCCTCCGAGAGTTGTCATGACAGAAATCTGGTTGGCCACCCCAGGTGCCCCCCTACCAGATGTCTTGCGACTGGCTTGTTTTATAAAATTTCTAACTGCATCAGTGACGGATCCTGGCATGGGCAATAGGAAGCTTCATCAGACAGCTTTCTTCTCTTCTGTATACTTTCTATAGCGTTATCTTTATGATAAATGTCGAGAGCGCAGTGATGTAACGCGATAGCGTATCCATTTAATGCGCGATCACGAATCTCTCCACTCACAAGCATATTTCTTTTGCTCTTGTACAAAACTGGACATGCTCTTTAAAATATACAATGTTCTCTTATGAATTGGCTCTGCTCTCGCTTGGATATTGCGTGTACACACTCAAACTTTGTCCTTGCATCATTGAAGACAAGAAGAGCTTTTTTTAATTCAGGTGACGAGTAGGCTTATCCAACTAAATGGAAGCAAACTGATTATAGTCAGCCTTCCCTAGTTATTTATTATATTACTTAATACTTATTTGAGTTAAGTGCCTATTGTAAATATGCATTTATTAAATTATTTTAATTTAGTGCACTTGTATTTTGTTGTTTTTGTGTATAGTTATACAATAAAAACGTATAAACCAGACCCGGTTTAATATCGTTCCATCCATTGTTATAGTTGTCACTATGTCAATCACTGCTACACTCTTAAAAATAAAGGTTCTTCACGATGCCATAGAAGAACCTTTTTGTCTAAATGGTTCCATAAAGAACCTTTAACATCTGAAGAACCTTTCTGTTTCACAAAAGCTTCTTTGGGGCGAAAGAAGGTTCTTCAGATTACAAAAAGGTAAGAAAGAGATGGTTCTTTAAAGAACTGAATGGTTCTTTGTGGAACCAAAAATGGTTCTTCTATGGCATCGCTTCAAGAACCTTTTGAAGCACCTTTATTTTTAAGAGTGTAGTTTGTGAGTGAATTCCGCATAAGTATGGGGATGCCATTCCCGAAACTTTGCAAAGTGTGTGTGGACGAAAAACAAAAGTTGTACATTTTGAATGGATTATAGCCTAGAAAGCTCACAAAGAGCGCTCCCTTAAAAAGCTGTCACTCTTTGTTCATCGCGATCTCACAAAGTTCTGTTATGACCAATAAATCTCTCTACACTGCGCGATCAATCTATTATATACATAGTGTATACACTCCGTATGTTATAATAAGAGGTTTCGATTGTATAACTCGGCACAGAACAAAAACTGGTGTGTGTTGTAGCCTTTAGATATGAGACAAATCCCGCATGTAGGCTGCTGTCATGAGGATGATGAAAGTCTTTTCATTTGAGTAAAGCCTTTAAGTCCCTTTAAGTGGTTTTCTTCATTGAATGTGTACAATTTATCATCTTATTTATTTGATTTTATTCAACCCAAAATATTAACCTGTACATTAGGTTACAGTGATAAAATGAAATCTAAGGGTTAGAGGAGGAAAAAATAGCTCCCTAAGATAACATTTGCAGGTTAGCACTTCTTAATAGTGTATTATAGATTCTACAATGGGTTTTTTTTCTCATCAAGCTCATTTTGCGGCCACCCTCTTTTGAGTACAGTGCCCCAGCCTGAAATCTATTACTAAAGCCATCCCTAACTCTATTGTCTAATTAAAGAAATATTCTCTCATTCTATCCCCATGACCCCACATCTCCCACCACATTTAACTGATGGTTGTGATTTCAAAGAAAGTCATCTTTCAAACAAAATTCTTAGAAATATTCTAATCCCATACAGAAACGACTATATTTCACATAATTTCTCAAAATATACCATTTACAAATATTTCCAACCAACCAACATTTCCTTTATCTCCCAATATTAAAGAAATTATAACATTTTAAGTGGGATGTATCCATCCAGTGAATATTTATGACTTTGGATTTGATTCTAATATGTATATTTTGTGATTATATTGAAACCATGGATCATCTGTTTTTTGACTGGCTGTACCCAAAAGTGTCCTCACCTTAGAAGCTTAACTGTGAAGGGCATTATCTATAGACTTATATTTTAAATAATAACAAAGATGACTTCCTGGCTAACAACAACCTTCTGCTGGGAACATTTTTAGATACACAAATCTAAGAACTTGAAGGTGAAACCAATGTTTTGTGCATTTTATAATGAGTTTATTTATAATACAAAAGCCCTCAAAGTGCTGAAAAAGAAAAATGCAATAAAAATGCATATATATATATATATATTATTTCATGCACCTGTTCTGTATATATTCTAATATATGACTATTATATGATTAATTGCTTAATAAAAAACTAAATAAACTAGAATTTGGAAGTAGTCGTGCAAGTAGTCCATTGGTTCAGTTGATTCGAAGCTTCTTCGAAAAGGTTCGTTTCTCCCATGCCTAGATATTTGACCTGATAAGTGTAGTAATAAACACTTGTCTAAAGGTCGTGTGTGCTGTCTGTGTTTCTCTGAGTCTCAGCTGTAACTCATGGAGCTGTGCTCACCTGTATATAAGCAGGTGTTTTCAGGTGTTTCCGCCCACTTCGGTTTCAGGGACACACGCGTGGAACTGAGAATTTTAGTTGACGCTGCTTGTATCTCAGCAGGTTTAATGGAATATTTAATAAAAAGATAAATATATTTTCAGAAGTGAACAGTGCTGCCAGACTGGATGGACCAATTCCAGCCCAAAAGCTCACCAAAACGCCCAAAACATTAACTGTCAAAATAATGCGATTTAATGTTATTGTCATGTCAATCAAGTTTGATAAAGACCATTTTTAACTAATTAAAACAAAATAATGACGACAATATAAACAGACATTTCCCAGGTAAACGGATCTAATAAGGGGCAAATACATTAGAGAGAATGACCAAATAGCCTATGACTAAAACATGCAGGTAGACACTGTCAAAACGACAATCAAGAAATCAAGCGATACCCTCGAAAAAACACATGCATCATTTTCAATGTCAACAGTCAGAATAAGCCACTTTAAACGCAAAAAGTGCCCAATATAAGATATGATCGGGAAAAGCAACTAGGTACTTCACACTCATTCATGCACACACCACTACAGTCAAAACGGTGTCATTCATTGATATATAGATCAAATAATGTACGATAATCAGACACTAAAAAAAATAACCACAACTATAATGCGCTTACCTTCGTGCCACACTTGAACTTCAGACAGAACGAGGAAGTCTTTCGTGAAGTAGCTTTATTAAACTAATAAAACCCAGCAGCTTTCAAAGGATAGGCTACCAGTCTGTCCTGATGCAGGACAGGTGTATTCCCACATTCAGTTTCGATTAAGTTTTGTGCTTTGAATTGATTTTAGAGCCTTCCTGTCATCTCCCTCCAGATGTAGACTATTTTACGTTGTGTGAGTCGTCGCTTTTTATAATTGCTTAGGCTATATGTTAAAAAATCCTTAGGCTATGTTTGACTGATTGGATGCAATAGCCTACATGCACACTACTAGGTTTGTTTGTTAACCAATTTATATGTTTGAAAACGGCCAAACTAATTTTGTCCACCTGCCCAAGCCAACTTTCACCGCAGACATCCGAGTTGCGGGAAAACCCAACTTTCATGAACCTGGATTCAAACATTCCGACTCGCAAAGTAGCCTAAAGCATCCACGTGACTGGAAAGAAAATGAGGTTTCGTTTTTGGCTGATCACGTGATTCGTGAGAAATTGAGCTTTGAGGCTTCAGTGTCACATGTAACATCACTTGACCAAATCATGCAAAGTCTTGTTACGAGTACAGCGCAAAAGCCCAAATAATGCTTGCACAAGCAGAATTAGGATTATACTCTCATAACCACAATTCAAAAAATGGCATTAAATTCCGTGCTCACCTAATAAATACTTACTGCACAAACCTAAACGTGTCTGTCTGAAAATAAAAACTTTGTCTGCATGCAAACAACAAAAGATTGTTTTTCTGACATATTGACAATTAACTTATTAATCGACTTAAATAATTTAGAATAATTCAGTATAGCTCAAGTGTTACGAACGGTGAGTCTTTTAATAACTCAACATTTCTTAGGACTTCATTACTAAAGTTATGCTAGTGTTCTTACCTGATCAGGCACCAGCCTTCAGATGCTTTAGAACAGATTCTCTGGGAAAATGAGTCAAGGTGCTCTCTGGTCTAGGGTTTATAACAGTCCATCAAAGCAAACTTTAGGATGACCGTGGTACTCTTTCAGATCTAAAAAGCCTTTATTATCAGATGGCTACATCTAAAACATCTAAACACTCTCCAACGCGTTTCTCAGGGAGAGCAAACAACAAACTCAGCACAGGAGATAAATAATAAAAAAGGAGTAAAGTCCTCGTTCAGTCCTGGATACATATTAGCCTTTAATTTATAAATCCAAAATGTTTCTCTTTCCTTTCCTAAGAGTAATATTCACATGATCAATAACTTGTATTCTAAGGATTAAAGGATTAGGTTTTGCCATTGCATATTCTTCATTACCCCTCCTGATGGCATATTTGTGTTCAGCCAATTGAACCAGCAGGGCCGGCCCAAGCCTTTATGGGCACTAAGCAGAATTATATTTGGGGGCCCCTCAGTGCCGCCAATACAATTGATTGTCAATGCTTGATTATTCACACACTATAAATCTAACACACCCATTATCAATCTTATTTGTTGTAGTTGTTTTGCTTACATCAAACCAACGTCTGCCTGCCATGTTTTTACCCTTCTATGATTTTTAATTGTTACAGTAACAAACCCACAAGAGTGGTCAGGTGTCTGAGTAGTTCACGTTCAGAATGAAAATTCTGTCATCATTTACTCAACCTCCACTTGTTCCAAACCTGTATGAGTTTCTTTCTTCTGTTGAACACAAAATAAGATATTTTGAAAAATGTTGATGGGCACCATTGACTTCCATAGTAGGAAAAAATAAATACTATGGAAGTCAGTGGTGCCCATCAACTGTTCGGAGATCAACATTTTTGTTGATTTTGTTGACTTTAATTTGCACTTTAACATTCAAAGTCTTACAGTACTAAGTGACATACTTAATGTGGTGTATTGAAAAGTAGCTAAATAATGCATTTACGGAACAGAATGTTATTTTAACAACAAATTATTAAACATAGCAGCAAACCATTTGTACATCTAAAACAACAATTAGCTAATTGAGGCATAATAATATATAATAGCAAAGACCCCAAAGGTAGGCTAAGGTAAATAATGTTAAGCTGTTATCGGCACCAAGCTTATGAAACAGAAGCTTATTTTTATTACAAAAATATATACCCAAGAACAGGTGCGGTTCTAGACATTTGGAGGCCCTAGGCAAAATTCATTTTGGAGGCCCCCCACCAAAAAAGCACTTGAAACAAATATGATTCCTAACCTTTTTATTTGTACATTTCATTTTAAAATTTGTGTATTTTTACTTATACAGTACCGGTCAAAATTATGTATAAATATTTTTAATGTTTTTGAAAGAAGTCAGTTATGATTATTTTCTATTTTTACCATAGCTTAAAATATATATTTCTGTGCGTTATCAATAATCCAGTCTTATTTGTCACCTTCAGAAATCATTAATATGCTTCATTATCAATGTTAGAAACAGCTGTGCTGCTTAATATTTATTTGATAAACTGTGATACAGGATTTTTGATGATTAAAAGTAAAAAAAGAAAATAACAGCATTTATTTTGTAATAGAAATCTTTTATAACAATGCAAGTCGTTACTATAACTTTTTAGTCAATTTAACACATCCTTATAAATAAAAGTATACATTTCTTTAAAAAATTTTAATAAAATACTGACCCACTGAATTGCAAACTTTTGAACGGTATTGTTACAAAAGATTTCTATTTGAAATGAATGCTGTTCTTTCTTTTTTCTTTTCTATTTCACAATATTACAGTTTTTTCTGTATTTTTGATCAAATAAATGTAGGCTTCATGAGCATAAGAGACTTATTTCAAAAACATTAAAAACAGTAATGTGTCTAAACTTTTGACTGGTACTGTCTGTACAGATTAATTAAAACTTTATCTAAAGTAATCTCTTTTTTTTGTTTGTTGAGGATGTTATTATAGCCGTGATATTATTATTATTATTACTATTTTGCAGTAATATTTTCAGTAGGTTATTTACAGTTCCTGAACACCACTTCAGTAAATTAATATCTGTGCTTTTATCATTTTTTTTCTTGTGACGTCTTAGTGAGTTACTCTGTGTTTATTCCCAAGTCACAGGTGATTGTCTGTCTGCAGGTGATTGGATGACGTGGTGCTGCGCCTGGACTAAATCAACTGGTCTTAAAAGGGACTTGCAGGAACAATGAGAGGAGAAAGGAATAGTTGTTTGTTGTTGGCGTTGGTGCATGAGTCTGCCAGAGAACTCACGGGACGTAGAGGTTATGGGAATTTTCAGTAGTTTATTTACAGTTCCTGAACACCACTTCAGTAAATTAATATCTGTGCTTTTATCATTTTTTTTCTTGTGACGTCTTAGTGAGTTACTCTGTGTTTATTCCCAAGTCACAGGTGATTGAATGACGTGGTGCTGCACCTGGACTAAATCAACTGGTCTTAAAAGGGACTTGCAGGAACAATGAGAGGGAAGAGGACTAGTTGTTTGTTGTTGGCATTGGTGCATGAGTCTGCCAGAGACCCTGCCAGCCCCAGATGGGGTCTGTTCCCTGCAGTCAGCTGTCTCTACTTGCCGTCACAAGATCTTTCCCTTGTTGTCAGCTATTCTGTTCCTAGCCATCACTGGATGCATCCAAATATACTAATTTGAAAACATAGGACAAGATGGTATAAGTCCCCACCGAACGTCAGTTGATCACACATTTTTTTGATTTTTTACAAGGGATAAGACAATGCGATATGTGCGACCTGTTTGTAATGAGACTCATTTATAAAGCTGCTGTTATCAACAAAAAGAAGCATTGAGGTCTTCCCGCGTGTAACAAAGATCATAGTTCGGGAAGAAGGAGGCGGTAACCGGCGGACATTCAAAGAAACTTTAATAAAATAAACAACCACAAAATAGCGTGACAGCCCCTTGCGGACGACTGTCACGCACAAACGAAGCCAAAACACAAAATAAACATTAGCAATTACTCCACCGGCCTCTCTCTGTTCCTACGGCTCTCGGCCCTGCCCCTCTCGTCACATACCCCCATCGCCCCTCACAGGCCGGGGGGTACCCACAAGACTGCGCTCTACTCCATCCCCCCCCCCTTCCGAGGGAGCCGATCACGGCAGCCGCAGCGTACCTGGGGGTAAGGACAGACAGACGAGGCGAGAGAAAAGGAGATAGAAGGATGAGGAGAGACAGAGCAGAGAGAGAGGGAAAAAAAAAATCTTGTTCCGGTTCCCAGACACACTGCCGCTCGGCCCTCCACCAGCTGGGTAAACTCTTCCGCGATGCCTGGCGGTGGCGCTGGATAGCCCTCGGTGGGCGGCTCGACACTCCTCCACCGCCCGGTGGATGGCGACGGCTCCTCCGGGTTCGGGCAGCCGGCAGGTGTCCCCCGTTCCCTGCTCCTCCCCATCATGACGGATGGCAGCAGGCTCCGGCGGCAACTCCTCCGCTCCCTGCTGTGTCTATGCTAATAGGGCAGAGATTGTCACAAATGGGCAGGATTTTTTCCCCTACGACGACGTCGTCATAGGGAGAAATCTGGAATCACGTTTTCAGAGAGACTGTTTATGATTTATTGAGATTATAAAAAAATGAGTGGGTGGATTTTTACCACTATAGGCTGGTTGTTTTCACACACTGTGGCCACACAACTGTGTTCAAATACCTTATAAAAGTGATTTTTGCACAATAGGTCCCCTTTAAAATACATATTGACTTCATACTGTCTTAATAAACTGCTTGTCCCTCCTTCTCCAGAAGAAAAAGGCATATTCAGTCATATAAATATCATGCCTACTGGATCACTGTCTAATATCCAGCTAATTTTGCAATGCAGAAGTACACTATTTTCAATGGAAGCATGTTTCTGACTTTTTATCTGACAATTCAGACTTGTTTTTGCAAATCTGAAAATAAAGTCAAAATTGCGAGATATAAAAACCGATATAAACTCACAATTCTGATTCCCCCCCCCCTCTGAATTATGAGATTAAATCTCGCAATTCTGACTTTTTTCTGAATTCTGAGTCTAGAGGTTGGAATCTTTTGGAACCTCGAGATTAGATTTATATTGATTCTTGAGGTCACGATTCGATTAAAAATTGATTCACGATTTTAAATCAAATTTTGTTTCGTTTAGTTCATAGATTTTATTCTAGTTTACTTTTCCTATTAGACAGTTTAATAGGTCTTGAAGAAAACAAATTACACTGAATTAAATGTAAACCTTTTTTTTTTTTTTTTGTCAACCCAGTATTATAAAACCAATGCCATTTAAGCTGACTGCAGTCAGGACCAGCAGCTGTCTGTAGTAAAGCAAGGCAGCACTGAGACAAATAGAAAAACCACGTAGTACATAAAAAAGAACCAAGGTTTTACTGTTGTAAAAGTGTAGTAAGCATGTTTTTTTGGCGTATTGATTACAATTTTTATAATCACAGTTTTACTACAAACACCATGGCTAAACTATGGTTAATTTGTGGTTACCATGGTTTAACTATAGTAACCATGTTTTTTTGGTTTTATTTGTGGTAAAACCATGGTTAATTTTCGTAAAGGATAATATTCCTTGATACAAAAATAAAAAAGTTTGCAAACATAAAACTGGTAAATAAAATAAACAATAGGACAAATACAATAGACAAAATCTTCAAATTAAATAAGAAAAGTTTTTCATGTACATTAGCCTAAGATTAATCTGTCTTAAGAAATACTACAGAAACTGAATAATCAAATATAAAAATAAAATACAGTATAGTCTGCACTGTATTAACTACATATAAACTGATTCATAATAGAAATACAAAAGTGATTCAGGGTTGTTTTTTGTTGTTGTTTTTTAGGATTAACATTAGTGTAATAGGCGGCGACAGTTTATTAGTCGGCTGTCACTTTAAGAACAAATCCACGGATTTAATATAATGTTACACATCCGATTTGCTTCCAACTGTTTATGTTCACGTATGACATAACAGCAGTCTGTTATGTCATACGTGAACATAAACAGTTTGAAGCAAATCGGATGTGTAATATTATATTATATTAAATATTAAATCTGTATGACATCCGTGTTTATGCGAAGACATGAGTGTGTTTGAATTTGACTTAAGTGCAATAAGCGGTGAAAGAGAACTGAATTCAGGATTGCATGCATCTGAGCAGTGGGGAACCGTCAGGGCCCTCAGAGAGGCCCTAACTTATTGGAAAAACAATATTTACAATTTTTAAATGTTTTAAAATATAATATTTTTAATAAAAAAATTATTATTACTAATTTTATTGAAGCAATTCATAATTTGACAAACATCAGCTAAATAAAGTAAATACAACTTCTGTGAAAAAAAGAAAAGAAAAAAAAAACCTCTTCAAATCTGCGTATTCAGTGAATAGACTTATGAACACCACCCATTTTCTTCATATTTGAATGTTTCCGCCTAGCTTTTGCGGCTCTGTGATTGGTGGTCCAGCTATGAAATTACAGAGGGCCAAGCAATAGTAAATCAATGAGGGAGTAATTTCGAATGACAGAAAAATTTACCAATCATATCTTTCCTCTAAATGGACGGGCCTTGTTATCACTAACTTTATGACAATTTCCGCCCGCTGTGGGATCTCTATTGAAAAATATATATATAAGCTGATAAACTAACTAGCTATTATTCACGTCACAATGGAAGCCGCAAATAACATAAGTGAGGACATTTACTAGGCCGCTGAGCCTGCAATAATATTATTTATTATAAGCACTGCTTGTTTGTTATGAAGAGTCTGTCGCTAATTTGTTTTGTGTCAGAGCTGTCATGATGTGTTGTCTTAAACACATTACATTTGTTGGTTTTGTGTGATGGGAGGGAATGTCTGTACGTTTTGCCCGCTGAAGTGCAGATATTGTGTGATGATGCATTTGTAATGAGGATTTGCATTTGACTTAAATTTTGCTGTTTTAGTTTGGTAATATCAGTCACTCTCGCTGTGCTGTTTTGTTGCGGTCGCACATCAGACGAGAAGCACAGTGGTGCCCCGGTGCAACACGTATCACACACCGTTCAGTTCAAGACGGCAGTCCAAAACATTTAATCTATTCCCCAAATAGTCAAAACGTAACTTCAAGAATGAGCAAGGGGTGTTAATGAGTTTAAAGTTCGGGGATTGTAAAAACAGCAAACGGGATGAGAAACTCCTATTTCCTTATTTTAATTCTAAATTTCCTATTGCTTGTTTCACTTCTGTTTCGGTTTTTGTGACCATTTCTTGCTATGTGTAACAGTTAAGTGGGTTGTTGTTTTTTGGCATGTAGGTTTGGCAGTGTTGTTTTTTGGGATTACTGATGGACTACTGTCATTTGATTTGTATTATTTGTATTTATTTATTTTGATTTTACTTACATTATGTCTGAATTTATTATGTCTGTATATGTATTTTATTGGGTTTTTAGTTTTATTTGATTTGAGTTGTTTTAGTGCTTCGGCAGGCTGGATGGAAATGAAATAATATATATATTGCATTTATGGATGTGTAGGTACATGTACAGTGTGTGTGTGTGTCGTTGTACATACACATATGTAGTTTTTTTTTTGGTGTTTGGCTTGATGTTATGTTGGAGTCATTGTTGTGCTCGTATACCTTTTGTTCTTTGGTATTTTGAATTGTTTTTGGCTTTATTTTTTGCTTTTCATTTAAATGTTAAGTTTTGGAGTTTTGTTGTATGCATTTGTCATTTTTATTTAATCTCTTTATTTTTAAAATGTGTATAGGTAGTATTTATAAAGTTTTGGATCTGTTTTTAGTTGTTTGAATACTACAATTGATTGCTTCTGTTTTCCTCATTTGTAAGTATTTAATGATAAAAGCGTCAGCTAAATAACTAAATAAATAAATTGCGATCTATAGCACAATGAATCACATCATTTATTAGAGCAACAAAAAGACAAACGTTTTGCTGAAAAATGCACAATACACAATCTTCCAACCTAGGATGAAATCATTATGTACATTAACAATAATTTGGGACAAATATAATGTAATTTAATGGAAAATGATGTGAGTGGCGCTGAGGCATTTTGTGGCACGGCAGGATTATGAACAGCGCCTGGATCGTCGGGATCCGTGGACAGTTGGTGGTGGCGCCACCGGTGTGCATACAGTCATGGAAAACAATATGTGGGAATTTTAAAGACGCGGCGCGGTGCAGGGCTGCAAATGACGTCCGGTGTGCGATTGCCTTAAGGCTGGATAGCCTCTTGTTTCAGAGGTGGAATTGTCAAAGATTACTTTTAGAAGAGGACACCGTAACCTAGGCTGGTATTTTTTCCCCCGACGAGGGTAGGGGGAGAGGGACTAGGCTCAAGAGTCACAGTTCGCTACTGCATCTGAGAGGCGAAATGTGCTCACGCTTTGGCTGTGTGTCCGTTAGAGTGAACACTGCATTGAGTCCTTTTTCTCGGCTTACTGTCAAATTACTCTTAATGTGCCAATAACTAGTACAGTGAAGTTAAAGAAATTTAACACTTTAGAAAATCGATTTAGATGTTATAATCATTATACATATGTCAATCCATTTTTCCCGCACCCTTAATCGAGTCTCAAACCGGGCTGACAGAATCCCACCAGAATTAAGTGAAAATTAGACAAAAAATGCAACTCTCTAACTCTTCCCACCAAGTTTTTCCCTGAAGAGATTTGAGTCTTTACGTTTGCCCATTTTATATAAAAATGTCAGTGTGTTCAATATGTACACCTAGAGAGGCGAGTGCATCATGCAACTGAAAACAGAGTCTGGACGATTTACAACTCATCCTTTTTGTCTTCATCCTCTGATGGCGGGCCACCCGCACTGCCGTACATCTTGCTTACGATGGGGTGCACGATGTCCTCCAGCTCCTTCTTCTTGGCCTGGAAGTCCTCGAGATCTGCGTCCTGGTGAGACTCCAGCCACTCGATCTTCTCCTCGATGGCCTTCTCGATGGCCTCCTTGTCATCGGACGACAGCTTGACGCCCAGCTTCTCTTTGTCCCTAATCTGGTTCTTCAGGAAGTAGGAGCAGCTCTCCAGCTCGTTGAGGGCGTCGATGCGCTCCTTCAGCTTCTTGTCTTCATCAGCGAAGCGTTCTGCCTCATTCACCATGCGCTCAATGTCCTCGGGCGTCAGCCGGTTCTGGTCATTGGTGATGGTGATCTTGTTCTTGTTGCCTGTGCCCTTGTCCTCTGCGGTAATGCGCAGAATGCTGTTGACATCGATCTCGAAGGTGACCTCGATCTGAGGGACGCTGCGTGGAGCCGGAGGGATGCCGGTCAGGTCAAAGTTGCCCAGGAGGTGGTTCAAAACATCATGTGAATGTGTGAGTGCGTGTGTTTATGTGTTAGACTAGTTTATATGTCCTAGATTTATCTAATAAAGCCTTATTTATATTGAAAAGAGAAGTATCTTGTGTTTTGTGCTTACAGGTTAATGCCGATCTTGTTACTGTGCTAATAAATAGTGTTTTCACTATACTTTGGATATTAATATCCATTGCAGAATTGATGTTATACGTCTCGTTCAATGAATCGCTGGCCGACTCCGTGATCAGCCGTAAAACCGTGATTCTGTCCAAATTCCCTATAAAATCTTAAATGATTCCCTTTCAGCTAAATTGACCTGTTTCCCTTACATTTATTGGTGGAGAATGCGGGCAGTTTAATCTAAATTGTGAGCATAAACCAAGTTATTTAATCTTTTCTATTGCTGCGGATGAAAGATGAGAAGCTTCTGTCAAGACTAGTGTGTGTGACGTAAGCAGTGCGCGGCTGCTTGAATGAATGAATGCAGAGAAGGCTGTAACTCGAGTCTGCCTCTCCATTGTTAAACTGCAGTAAGTGAACTTCAAGTTAACATCTGAGATTGTACAATAAGGTAGAAATTGAGCGTGTTCCTCAATTTTCTGTAATGCCTTGTTTATAGCTGAATTGATGTCATTGCGTGCTCCAGTGTCATTCAATAGCTATACTCCCAACAGGGAATCTCAGTTACCGTTAGCTGAACGGAGCTAAACTGCAGTAATTAAAGGGAAATAAATCGGTGAATAAAGAAGTTTTGAGCGTGTTCCTCAATCTATTTATCAAAGCCTTATTCATAGCTTGATTGTCAGTGCGTGTTCCATTGCCTAATCAACTATGCTATTTGACTCCCTGGGTTAAACATTAGAGAATAATGCTTGCCTGTTGGTGTCTGTTCACAAAGTGAATTTAATCTCGCTTAACACTGCGTGTGTCCGAGCATGATTTGAATGGGAGTGTTTTAAAAGCTTGATCAAGTAAATTTTAACTTTGTACCACCAGCGAAGAAAACCTGTTGTGTTTAGGTGACCAGAGATACTGGCACGGAGATTTCAGATCCGCTGAGATCGCTATCACTGTTTCCCTCAACTGCAGCGCGAAGCTGCTATTTGAATAAAATTAAATTGAACTCTGAACAAACTGAGAGTTTAAGCGCCACACCTCAAAACCATCTAAAATGGTGTTTGTTATTTGTACAGTGTTGAAATGCGCCGACATTTCATGTTGCATGCTTAACAGTACTCGCAATGTAACAATTCACGTGCTTGTCCCCTAGAGTTTGTTTTGGTTGCCATAGTTACTATCGTGTTACTATCGTGACACAGAAGTCTTAATCTACGTCCGGAGCAACTCTGAACTGCGCACGCGAAGCACATCGACGCTATTGTAAACAAACTACACGGTGTTGCTAAGCTAACGAAACGGTTGTGTTTACATTGAAGTATATGCTAAAGCCATTAGCCTCAAAGGTTAGCAGTTAGCATTAACATCCAGTGGTTGAATAGAGCGTCTGTATGGGCAACACCAAAGTGATTTAACCCTTTAAACATCTCAAATAATGCACTTGTTGGTCTCTTTCTCTCTCTTATTTCTCCCTTTTCTCAGTTCTTACCACTTATTTGCATTTTACTAGAAAGGGAAATGCTGATTCACAATTATTAATTGTGCCAAATTCTAATTTAATTAAAACAATTAATTTATTTGGAATCATTCACATTTTTCCCTCAGATCATTTCATATGATCATTACTTCTAGTATTCCCTCTCATGCCTAATCATTTTAGGTACGAATAAGCCTTGAACTGAGAAAGTTTAAGTAAACTTATTCTACCTAACTGATCTGTTACCCCTATCAATATATTCTATTCAGACTTATACTTATTTTATTGCGTTTTACCACTCTTTCTTCCTGTTTTGGTTACACACTTAGTCACTATTGTTTAACTTATTGATTTCCTTCTTTATTTAATTAAATTTTTTCTTATTTTGTCCATTTATTACGTTTTAATTTTACTTTGTCTTACCATTCTCTTTCCTCTGTGTATCCTAGCTTGGGAACGACACACCTGAGCCCTTAATAGGAGACATTGTTATCCCTCACTACTTTGTTCAAATAAATTAGAAAGACGACTCTCTTTCACTTAAAATTTATTTTTGTTTGATTAGTTGTCCTGCACCCTTAATCAAGTCTCAAACCGCGCTGACAGAATCCCACCAGAATTAAGTGAATATTAGACAAAAAATGCAACTCTCTAATTCTACCCACCAAGTTTTTCCCTGAGGAAATTTGAGTCTTTACGTTTGCCCGTCTTGTATAAAAATGTCAGTGTGTTCAATATGTACACCTAGAGAGGCGAGGGCATCATGCGACTGAAAACTGAGTCTGGACGATTTACAACTCATCCTTTTCGTCTTCATCCTCTGATGGCGGCCCGCCTGCGCTGCCGTACATCTTGCTTACAATGGGGTGCACGATTTCCTCCAGCTCCTTCTTCTTGGCCTGGAAGTCCTCGAGATCTGCATCCTGGTGAGACTCCAGCCACTCGATCTTCTCCTCGATGGCCTTCTTGATGGCCTCCTTGTCATCAGACGACAGTTTGCCACCCAGCTTCTCTTTGTCCCTAATCTGGTTCTTCAGGGAGTAGGAGTAGCTCTCTAGCTCGTTGAGGGCGTCGATGCGCTCCTTCAGCTTCTTGTCCTCATCAGCGAAGCGTTTGGCCTTGTTCACCATGCGTTCGATGTCCTCGGGCGTCAGCCGGTTCTGGTCATTGGTGATGGTGATCTTGTTCTTGTTGCCCGTGCCCATGTCCTCTGCGGTGATGCGCAGAATGCTGTTGACGTCGATCTCGAAGGTGACCTTGATCTGAGGGATGCCGCGGGGAGCCGGAGGGATGCCGGTCAGGTCAAAGTTGCCCAGGAGGTGGTTATCCTTGGTCAGCGGACGCTCACCTGGAAAGATTGAGGGAAAGAGTGAGAACAGATTCTACTCTGAAGATTAAAGGCACAATATGCAAGTTTTCGCCGCTAGAGGTAACATTTTCAAAACAGTAAGAAAGGCGAAGCTTGATAACACTATAAAGGAGAGTGGAATGATGGGAGATGTCATATTCATCATCCAGAGATGTATGCAGAGCCATTGAGAAACAGAGCTACGACACTCCCATAGGCTTCCATAAGAACTGAGGAATATGGAAGTAAAGTGTGTCACTGCATTTTTTGACATTTTAATGCATTAATTGAAATATTGGAAATCTGGACAGTAGTGGTATTTTATGGTAAGAAAGGCGAAGCTTGATAACACTATAAAGGAGAGTGGAATGATGGGAGATGTCATATTCATCATCCAGAGATGTATGCAGAGCCGTTGAGAAACAGAGCTACGACACTCCCATAGGCTTCCATAAGAACTGAGGAATATGGAAGTAAAGTGTGTCACTGCATTTTTTGACATTTTAATGCATTAATTGAAATATTGGAAATCTGGACAGTAGTGGTATTTTATGAAGCGCGTTATAGTTAATGTTTCTCGTTAGATAATAGACAGTTATACTATAATTGCAGTTAGATGACGTTAGAAACACCTTAATAATGACCATAACCAGATGCTAATTATCATATTTTTAAGCTTTTAGTCTTTCAGAAATCTTTCTCTGTAGGAGGTTGAATGAAGACTTTCATTGAAAGAACTTTCAATGAAGACTTTTCATTCAAGGAATGCAAAAAAGAGTTTCGCTGAATGATATAATAAAATAACACTGGGATGTGAGTAATTAACCTTAAAAGCAAACAATTATGACCGGCAAAACACTTGAGCAACTAGAGTAGAGCTAAATACATGTAGGCATAGGCGGAAATCCCGGGGGGAACCCCCTTATCTGAGGGTCCCCTCCCCTCCCCCCCTAAAAATTATTAAAAACCACGCTGTGTATTGTAAATAAGAATGTTTTATACTTTGTAAGTAATAAAACAACACAAACGAGGCAAAAATGCATTTTAAGTTTAGAAACATTCTGAGTCTCCCCCTCCCTTGCCTCACAGTGATTTGGTCCAGATGCCTACTTTCCTCTTTTATATCACCTCAGTGTTGCCAAGTCCGTGGTTTTACCGTGGAATTGTGCTACTTTAACACTGTTGCCGCAGGTGAGCGAGAACAAAAGTCAATTGTTGTGGAACTCGGCTGTCAAGGCTATTTTATTCACTTTGTAAGGAAATTAACTCTTTTGAGAGGGGAATCGAATCTGAAGATTCAAAATCAACCTGATTAGAACTGATTCCAAATTTGATAGTTTCAGTGGTGGAAAGAGTACTGAAAAAATATACTCAAGTAAAAGTACCATTACCTTCCAAAAAATTTAGTGTGAGTAGAGTAAAAGTACTTGTCCAAAAAACGACTTGAGTAAGAGTAAAAGAGTAGCCTATTTAAAAGTACGCATGAGTATTGAGTAGTGAGTACTGAGCTGTGGATTCTACCCCCTCAGAATAAACACTGTACACCGCAATTGATACCTTTTAAAAACATTGTACATTCTGTAATTAACATTATCTTATTTGTCATAAAGAATGAAGAATATCTATCATCCAGCAGTTTTAATTTTGACTGCCAACTCTTTAAATACATCAAAACAGCACGGAAACAGTATTCAGTTAAAGAAAAGATTTAAGTTATTCTCAGTACAATCATCCCCATTGAAATCAAAGTTTGAAAAAATGTATTTAAAATCATGTGTCAGGCCACTGAAACAGCATGCTGTTGTTGCACATAAAATATTAATGTTTTTAAAACAGTGCAAATAAAAACAACAATAAAAACACAGTTCTCAGTATCACACACCATGATATGGGTTCAAATGAGAGCCCATTTCTCTCCAAAACGGTGCCAATTTTAGCGTTTTGCAATAAAGAAATAAAAATAACTAAACTTGATAATTTATGTTACAATTTTAACATAAATGCACATTGTTCTAGAAGGATGGCAAATTGTTATGCTGATAATACAATTTGTAAGGAAAAATGCATTAAATAGCGAGTTATTTCTGGTGAAACATTTTCAAAGGATAACACACACACACACACACACACACGTGTCTTTGCTGAGCCGCGGCGGTCTCGGTGAATCAGCAGCATCCACAACTGAATGGAACAAAAAGTGTTGAACTTGAAAATTGTTTATGCGCGAGTGCACTTGCTAAATGAAGGCGGATTGTATAAAATGGGAAAAAAATTTTAATAATGTTTTAACAGCGTGCATCACACGCTCAAACTCATCAAAAGTCAACAAGTTCAACAAGCAACAACGACTTAAGTGACTGCTGCAGAACGCACGCGAGAGAGAGACGAGGCTGTCTCATAAGTGAGTGGGGAATTTACAGAACATGACACTTGCGGAAGTTAACACTGTATGCAATACCCGCAACCTCACACCAAATTTCAGGCCGTGTAGATAGGCAAGCATATATACAAATCATTTAGTAAATCCGAAATGTACCTTAACATATTAAGTTAGAGGAAGATGCGACTGAATTGATGCTTGAAGAATGCGCTTGCAGCCATGATAAACAGTTGGCGGTTACAGTTTTCCATGCACAATTTGATTTGAAGAAAGTCACAAGACCTATTACTCTCTATCCAATCACATTGATGGATAAAAATAAGCATGTAATGACCACAAATTGAGGAAAATAGCGGCGTAAAAGTACCGATACATCGCGCTTGCAGCCATGATAAACAGTTGGCGGTTACAGTTTTCCATGCACAATTTGATTTGAAGAAAGTCACAAGACCTATTACTCTCTATCCAATCACATTGATGGATAAAAATAAGCATGTAACGACCACAAATTGAGGAAAATAGCGGCGTAAAAGTACCGATACATCACTTAAAATGTACTCAAGTAAAAGTAAAAGTACACAATTTTTAAACTACTCAAAAAAGTACAATTACTGATAAAAACTACTTAATTACTGTAACATGAGTATTTGTAATTCGTTACTTCACACCCCTGGATAGTTTACACTTTATCAACTGTTCGTCTAGCGAGACGTTAACATCAGAATATCTTAACTATTTGGATATTTATATTATGTCCTGGCCACGGTCATAATAACTGTTAGTGATGATTATTAAGCTACGAGCTAGGTAGCAAGATCTGGGCAAAGTTTTAACTTTAAAATACACAACACAAGACAATGATTCTTATAATGAAACAAGGTTTTATTGAGCTACTCTAAGGACAGATTAACTAAACTACTAAAACACACACACACACACAGTTCTGAAGATGAGAGTTTACGGAGTTCTGAGGAAGTCCCAAAGTTCTAGTACTTGTTACTAGTTCTTAGATCGCAACAAGAAAATCAGAAAAGCAGAGATTGGCTTATATTTACAGCTTAAGATCAATTCACCACCAGTTTTCCAGCTAGTAAGGAGACCTTGTTTTACTTGTGTTTGAGTTGAGTGTGGAGAGGGGTCTTCTCTGTGGCTTGTCCCAGGGAATCCCGGCGCCTCTGATTGGTCATTTGGATGATGTCTTTTTGGGAGAGCCATCGTGGTGAATGGAGGTTTGCCTTGTGACATAGGAGCTTCAGAAGTCGGTTGCCTTAGGTACAGAGAGTGATGCTTGAAGTTCTTCTGAGAGTTTCTTTGCTTGGCTTTAGACTTCGAAGATTTCGGCAGTCACGAAGATTCAACGGAGTGTTTGGAGTTCTGGATGACCCAATCGCTTGATGGTGCAGCGTGTGAGCGCAAGATGGAGCCCGGTCAACACAAAGGCGAAAGAGCCACAATCTGTTCGGACATAGGAGTTTTGATTGAGTCGATTTGGTCCGTCCCACGGGCGATTGTTCCAATCAGACATTGTGGCAGGGCTTAGCCATGCCCCAGACGGTTCCTCTTTGTGCATAGATTAACATAATGCTCCCTCCATCACATGAGGAGACCATCTCTAAAAGTTTTGTTAATACTTCTATAAAGTGTTGTAATCATGCGTACGATACCAAAAATCATAATTTCATTCACACCAAGATATTGCAAATACAACAATCTTTCATCCAACATCAATTATCTGGCATACACATTAATAAATTGTATCTACTAACAGGGGTTATAAAACATTGATTAAATTCCATCGATTACATAAAACACATTGAGCATAGAAAGGCACAAAACACATTATTCGTGGATAAAGTTGCCCTAGTGGCAATACTTTAAATGATGGTCGTTTGAAATTGTCTGTGTACGTTTCTGTGTTTCTTTGTTGGAAAGAACGAGTGAGTTGAAGAACAGGAAGCAAATGGTCAATGCGGTCATGGGATGTCACGCTGTATAGATCCTGTGCGTGCATGCAGGCCGGGAGGGTGTGATTAAATTAGCCATTTCATGTGCCTATACTCCTGTTCCATGCATAAGCGTTCACGAGGTATCTCTCAACTATATGTTGTGAAAGAACTCTTTAGTCCTTGATACTGTAGGGTATCAGATCGAATCAGACAATTTAAGATTCGATCAAGAACATGGTTGAAACACGAGGAGCCGAATTCCACAGAAAGGCCCAAAATGACAGGATGTTTGTAAATCAGATCCCAGCGCCAGCCAGTCTGAAGCAAGCCTAACCAACCAACTCTTTCACAGAACAGCTTTGCAACATTAACACAAAAGAACAACTCAGGAAGGAGATTGTCAATTTTGGGGCAAGTAAGGAAGATTGATTGTCAAAGAGATGCACAGCATGACCATCACATGTAAATCCATGATAGTAATCACGATCACAAGCTCTTTGTATTGACTTCTCACCACCTAGAGCAGGGGGTTTCAACCTGTGGGGTGCCAGCACCTGTCAAGGGGGGCACGAGCATCAGTTAATACAGAGACATTCTCTTGAGAATTTATGAATATGAGTTAACAAAGCTTTAGCCATCCACTAGGGGGCAATCTGACTCCCACTGCTAGTCAACAGTTAGAGCAGAGTTGGCTCGAGTATCAGTCACGCTCAGTGTTGCCAAGTCCGCGCGGAATTGGGCTACTTTAACACTTGCCGCATTTTGTAGTTTTGAGCTAGTTTTGAGTAGCAATTAGGCGGGTTTTGTTGTGAAAACCTGGCAACCCTGGTCACGCTTATTGACAGTGTAAGATGATTTATGATTAGCCGTGTCGGAAATTCAACCACGGATTGGCATGTTGTTATCTCAGAAACAGGCTCAGCCATAACATTGAATCAGGTAAACTGGTTATATATATATATGTTTCAGTATAATTACGCACGCTATACCAGGGGTGGTTCTAAACCCAACATTGATTAAATTCCATCGATTACATAAAACACATTGAGCATAGAAAGGCACAAAACACATTATTCGTGGATAAAGTTGCCCTAGTGGCAATACTTTAAATGATGGTCGTTTGAAATTGTCTGTGTACGTTTCTGTGTTTCTTTGTTGGAAAGAACGAGTGAGTTGAAGAACAGGAAGCAAATGGTCAATGCGGTCATGGGATGTCACGCTGTATAGATCCTGTGCGTGCATGCAGGCCGGGAGGGTGTGATTAAATTAGCCATTTCATGTGCCTATACTCCTGTTCCATGCATAAGCGATCACGAGGTATCTCTCAACTATATGTTGTGAAAGAACTCTTTAGTCCTTGATACTGTAGGGTATCAGACCGAATCAGACAATTTAAGATTCGATCAAGAACATGGTTGAAACACGAGGAGCCGAATTCCACAGAAAGGCCCAAAATGACAGGATGTTTGTAAATCAGATCCCAGCGCCAGCCAGTCTGAAGCAAGCCTAACCAACCAACTCTTTCACAGAACAGCTTTGCAACATTAACACAAAAGAACAACTCAGGAAGGATATTGTCAATTTTGGGGCAAGTAAGGAAGATTGATTGTCAAAGAGATGCACAGCATGACCATCACATGTAAATCCATGATAGTAATCACGATCACAAGCTCTTTGTATTGACTTCTCACCACCTAGAGCAGGGGGTTTCAACCTGTGGGGTGCCAGCACCTGTCAAGGGGGGCACGAGCATCAGTTAATACAGAGACATTCTCTTGAGAATTTATGAATATGAGTTAACAAAGCTTTAGCCATCCACTAGGGGGCAATCTGACTCCCACTGCTAGTCAACAGTTAGAGCAGAGTTGGCTCGAGTATCAGTCACGCTCAGTGTTGCCAAGTCCGCGCGGAATTGGGCTACTTTAACACTTGCCGCATTTTGTAGTTTTGAGCTAGTTTTGAGATGCAATTAGGCGGGTTTTGTTGTGAAAACCTGGCAACCCTGGTCACGCTTATTGACAGTGTAAGATGATTTATGATTAGCCGTGTCGGAAATTCAACCACGGATTGGCATGTTGTTATCTCAGAAACAGGCTCAGCCATAACATTGAATCAGGTAAACTGGTTATATATATATATGTTTCAGTATAATTACGCACGCTATACCAGGGGTGGTTCTAAACCCTTTTTAGGTGGGTTTCAGCCCCCCTATCTGTCAACTTAGCCCCCCAAAACTATCTTAACGATCAGGCCAGTGCTGCTTACTCGAGAAAGTTTTTCATTCTCACGTATTTTAAGTCTTGTCAGTTTAAACATTAAAGTAATTTTAAGCCATTTAAGCCCAAGACATCTGAATGCGGTACTCACGCACTGTGATAGAGCATTTCTATGCGCACCACTCACACACCTGAAGTGCACAAACAGATAGCCTTCTCAGACAGCAGGTGAATAGCAATGGCTGTCTTGACAAGTATCCTTGTAAGCACAGTCGGTTGTTTTAAGAGAATGTAAACAGTAAAGAAAATATAAAATGTACATCAGTATAACAGATCAGTGCATTTCTTATGTAAATAATGTTAATCAAAAAGAGCAAAAGAAAAA
>NW_015506941.1:136806-140121 GCF_001515645.1 Sinocyclocheilus grahami
CAACCACGGATTGGCATGTTGTTATCTCAGAAACAGGCTCAGCCATAACATTGAATCAGGTAAACTGGTTATATATATATATGTTTCAGTATAATTACGCACGCTATACCAGGGGTGGTTCTAAACCCAAAACTATCTTAACGATCAGGCCAGTGCTGCTTACTCGAGAAAGTTTTTCATTCTCACGTATTTTAAGTCTTGTCAGTTTAAACATTAAAGTAATTTTAAGCCATTTAAGCCCAAGACATCTGAATGCGGTACTCACGCACTGTGATAGAGCATTTCTATGCGCACCACTCACACACCTGAAGTGCACAAACAGATAGCCTTCTCAGACAGCAGGTGAATAGCAATGGCTGTCTTGACAAGTATCCTTGTAAGCACAGTCCCAACAACCCGGTTTAAATACTCAGGACACCCTCAAATTATGCTTTTTAGTTTTTGCCTTTTATGCTTCTAGCATTTTTGCCACCGCATTTTGCCACTGCTTTTTAGCGCTCTTTGAGTGTGCTCTGGCTTACATGCCAGCAGCTCCTCTAAAACCATGAAGAGAAAACCCATCTAGTCTTGTTACTTCTATTCTTTTACTTTAATTTCTTTTCCGTTGAGAGTTTCGTGTTCTGAGTTAAGTTTTGCCGCAACAACGTGTCTCAAAACTTCAACCATCCCACAACTCCGCATCTTCAGCCAACACCCAACCCCTGGCTTCCAAAGACGTCACTTCAACGACTACTGAACTTCCAGCCAATCAGCAACCTCGGGAAACCCCCTTTTCTGCAATGAAGACAAGGGAACCCCTTTACACAGGCAACACAAGTACCTCCAGATTCTAGCTGAACTGGTGCATTTAATATAAATTTTAACCTCATTGAGAAACCCAAGGCGAGGGTTAATTAGGGTTAATTAAGTTATTGATGGTTGTTCAGGTCTATGCAATTGCACATATTGCTATAAACTTGGGATTTCACATTTTCATTCTCTTAAACTCATTCTTTCCTCACTTTCTCTCTTCCTCCAACTTGTGCGAATGTGTGAGTGCGTGTGTTTGTGTTAGACTAGTTTATATGTCCTAGATTTATCTAATAAAGCCTTATTTATATTGAAAAGAGGAGTATCTTGTGTTTTGTGTTAATGTCTTAAACTGCCAATCTTGTTACTGTGCTAATAAATAGTGTTTTCACTTTACTTTGGATATTAATATCTATTGCAGAATTGATTATCAGAATTGTTATATGGCTCGTTCAATGAATCGCTGGCTGACTCAGTGATCAGCCGTAAAACTGTAATTCTGTCCAAATTCCCTATAAAATCTAACCCTTTGAGCTAACAATATCCCTTACAATACAAAAGATCTCTGTTGTCTCCTGATTGGATTAGTTTTTCATCACTCTTCCGATTCTTCTGAGGAGATAACGACAAGGCTTTGACAGGAAATCGACCCAGGCCATTGGCGTCATGTGATGGTGTGATTAGTTTAGACCTCATGATGGTTTGGAGGGGGGAGATCTTTAGATTCTCCTGGAATATGTCTGTTCAATAGTTCACGTGGGGAATCCATTGTTTATTCGGGTCTGTTCAAGACAGAGATCCTACAACTTAAAGGGGTCATATGGTGTTGCTAAAAATAACCTTATTTTGTGTATTTGGTGTAATGAAATGTGCTTATGCAGTTTATGGTTCAAAAAACAAATTTTCCACATACTGTACATTATTGTTTCCCCTCTATGCACCGCCTTTCTGAAACGCATAGATTTTTACAAAGCTCATCGTTCTGAAAAGCGAGGTGTACGCTGATTAGCCAGCTATCTAGTGTTTTGTGATTGGCTGAATACCTCAAGCGTGTGACGGAAATGTTACGCCCCTTACCATACTGTGATGCCGTGAAGCACTGCAGGTGCGCGTGATCTGTTGAATCCATCTCACTATCCCTGGATAAACTCTAATGCACAGCCATTGCGACTTACCTATGATGAATTTACAGCTGAGTGTGGGCATTTCATGCATTGGATGTGTCAGCATCACATTTGCATATCTGAATTCCTGATTGGTTGACAACAAATTTAAAATATTAAATGGAACGATAAAATAACGTTATTAACCTTGTAATGGCTATTTCAAATTTTCCATTCTGTTCGGAACTATACATACACATTTTTATTTAGTTTCTGTTTCTGGTTTTGCTCCTGTCAAAATTTCATTCGTTTTCGTTTTCGTTCCTTTAACCGGTTCAAAGCCCTGGTTAAAGCAGCTTTACAGTGTCAAGCAGGAAAATTGTTTTTCAGTAATGCAAGACAAAAACAAAGTCATTTTTCAGCTAAAGTCAGTTCATTGATGATTCAGTGATGTCATCATCCAGTTCAGCTCTCTTCCAATAGTGTCTGTGCAATCAATCAAGCGTCCCCAACTAAACAAGCCAAAGGTGACAGTGGCAAGGAACCAAAACTCCATCGGAGACAGAAATGGAGAAAAAACCTTGGGAGAAACCAGGCTCAGTTGGGGGGCCAGTTCTCATCTGGCCACACGAAACCAGCATAGCATGGTTTATTTCCAGGCTGCAACACAGGTGCAGAGGTCTTGTCTGGTTCCCGTGGTCTTGTGCCGATGGTTGTCGAGGTGATGAGGACTTCGCAGGGGATCTGTCTCTGGGGCTCATCTAGTTGACATGGTCTCCGCTGACATTCAGGTCTGTAGAGGTCATCTCTAGGTGCTGATCCACCATCTGGACTGGATACACATTTTTATTTAGTTTCTGTTTCTGGTTTTGCTCCTGTCAAAATTTCATTCGTTTTCGTTTTCGTTCCTTTAACCGGTTCAAAGCCCTGGTTAAAGCAGCTTTACAGTGTCAAGCAGGAAAATTGTTTTTCAGTAATGCAAGACAAAAACAAAGTCATTTTTCAGCTAAAGTCAGTTCATTGATGATTCAGTGATGTCATCATCCAGTTCAGCTCTCTTCCAATAGTGTCTGTGCAATCAATCAAGCGTCCCCAACTAAACAAGCCAAAGGTGACAGTGGCAAGGAACCAAAACTCCATCGGAGACAGAAATGGAGAAAAAACCTTGGGAGAAACCAGGCTCAGTTGGGGGGCCAGTTCTCATCTGGCCACACGAAACCAGCATAGCATGGTTTATTTCCAGGCTGCAACACAGGTGCAGAGGTCTTGTCTGGTTCCCGTGGTCTTGTGCCGATGGTTGTCGAGGTGATGAGGACTTCGCAGGGGATCTGTCTCTGGGGCTCATCTAGTTGACATGGTCTCCGCTGACATTCAGGTCTGTAGAGGTCATCTCTAGGTGCTGATCCACCATCTGGACTGGATA
>NW_015506941.1:140244-141817 GCF_001515645.1 Sinocyclocheilus grahami
TAAAGTCAGTTCATTGATGATTCAGTGATGTCATCATCCAGTTCAGCTCTCTTCCAATAGTGTCTGTGCAATCAATCAAGCGTCCCCAACTAAACAAGCCAAAGGTGACAGTGGCAAGGAACCAAAACTCCATCGGAGACAGAAATGGAGAAAAAACCTTGGGAGAAACCAGGCTCAGTTGGGGGGCCAGTTCTCATCTGGCCACACGAAACCAGCATAGCATGGTTTATTTCCAGGCTGCAACACAGGTGCAGAGGTCTTGTCTGGTTCCCGTGGTCTTGTGCCGATGGTTGTCGAGGTGATGAGGACTTCGCAGGGGATCTGTCTCTGGGGCTCATCTAGTT
Organism: Sinocyclocheilus grahami; assembly: GCF_001515645.1. Classification (NCBI taxonomy): domain Eukaryota; kingdom Metazoa; phylum Chordata; class Actinopteri; order Cypriniformes; family Cyprinidae; genus Sinocyclocheilus; species Sinocyclocheilus grahami. The sequence continues at coordinate 140,589 of NW_015506941.1, forward strand.
GACATGGTCTCCGCTGACATTCAGGGCTGTAGAGGTCATCTCTAGGTGCTGATCCACCATCTGGACTGGATATGGACTGGATCTGTATGGCTACAGTTACCTCAGAATTAGAATGAAAGACATTAATATTAGCGTAGATGCCATTCTTCTTATGATGTAACGAGTAAATTGGGTGTTATGGGAAGTGTTCCTGGGTTCCAGCTGACCTAATTAATACAGCCTAACAATCATTTAATGGATTTGATTTATAGAAATGTGATAGTGTGTTATGTGTATGCCAGGTTAAAGAGATGGGTATTTAATCTAGATTTAATCTGACAGAGTGTGTCTGCCTCCCCAAACAATGTTAGGTAGGTTATTCCAGAGTTTGGGCGCTAAGTAGGAAAAGAATGCCGCCCGCAGTTGATTTTGATATTCAAGGCCAGAGTTTTGAGATCGCAGTGGACAGGAAGGACTATATTACAATATGAGCTCACTCAAGTACTGAGGAGCTGAACCATTCAGGGCTTTATAAGTAATTAACAAGATTTTAAAATGTATTCGATGTTCAATAGGGAGCCAGTGCAGAGTTGACAGAACCGAGCTAATATGGTCATACTTCCTGGTTCTAGTGAGAACTCTAGCTGCATTTTGGACCAGCTGGAGCTTGTTAATTAAGCATGCAGAGCAACCACCAAATAAAGCATTAACATAATCTAACTTTGAGGTCATAAACGCATGGATTAACGTTTCTGCATTTGACATTGTGAGCATAAGTTATGGGATGATATTAGACTCTAAATGATTAATAGACGCACGAACAATTATCCATGTACTGCATACATTTTATGCATGTATCTTACTAACCACAAACAAATGCTTTTCAGCTGCTGCATTTTGGACCAGCTGGAGCTTGTTAATTAAGCATGCAGAGCAACCACCAAATAAAGCATTAACATAATCTAACCTTGAGGTCATAAACGCATGGATTAACGTTTCTGCATTTGACATTGTGAGCATAAGTTATGGGATGATATTAGACTCTAAATGATTAATAGACGCACGAACAATTATCCATGTACTGCATACATTTTATGCATGTATCTTACTAACCACAAACAAATGCTTTTCAATTTGAGTCTGTGGAATTCAGGATTAAATGATTGTGCAGGGATTTGTACAAATACAGACATGTTTGCGAATAAAAATGTTCTGTTCTGCATTAATATATCATAAATTGCTCATGCAAA
>NW_015506941.1:141827-143108 GCF_001515645.1 Sinocyclocheilus grahami
ATTTTCGCAGTTTACAGCATTTCACGACGCTCACACACACAACTACCAACGAACAAGGCCCAGTGCAATTCATTAACGTGTACACTATTTGAAAAATTCACAAATGTGCGTCACTACACTGAAACAAATGCTTTTCAGCAGTTGTCTGCAGAGTTAAGAATTACATTAATGTGCAGCATTTTGTTCAAATAGAGACATATTTGTGAATACAAATGTTATAGTTTGTATTAAAGTATCATGATTTGTGCATGTAGCGATTAAAATGTGCATTTGTGGATTAGGCGACGCGCGTGCATTCATTCACTTCTCTTCTGAGTCGATTCTATTTGATTCATTTGAATTTTGAGACTTCGTTCCGCCCTCTTAGCCTTGCCCAACCCACACACACACACACACACACACACACTCTCTCTCTCTCTCTAGCCTTGCCCAATCCACACACACACTCTCTCTCTCTCTCTCTCTCTCTAGCCTTGCCCAATCCACACACACACTCTCTCTCTCTCTCTCTCTCTCTAGCCTTGCCCAATCCACACACACACTCTCTCTCTCTCTCTCTCTCTCTAGCCTTGCCCAATCCACACACACACTCTCTCTCTCTCTCTCTCTCTCTAGCCTTGCCCAATCCACACACACACTCTCTCTCTCTCTCTCTCTCTCTAGCCTTGCCCAATCCACACACACACTCTCTCTCTCTCTCTCTCTCTCTAGCCTTGCCCAATCCACACACACACTCTCTCTCTCTCTCTCTCTCTCTAGCCTTGCCCAATCCACACACACACTCTCTCTCTCTCTCTCTCTCTCTAGCCTTGCCCAATCCACACACACACTCTCTCTCTCTCTCTCTCTCTCTAGCCTTGCCCAATCCACACACACACTCTCTCTCTCTCTCTCTCTCTCTAGCCTTGCCCAATCCACACACACACTCTCTCTCTCTCTCTCTCTCTCTAGCCTTGCCCAATCCACACACACACTCTCTCTCTCTCTCTCTCTCTCTAGCCTTGCCCAATCCACACACACACTCTCTCTCTCTCTCTCTCTCTCTAGCCTTGCCCAATCCACACACACACTCTCTCTCTCTCTCTCTCTCTCTAGCCTTGCCCAATCCACACACACACACTCACACACACACACTCTCTCTAGCCTTGCCCAATCCGCACACACACACTCACACACACACACTCTCTCTAGCATTGCCCAATCCACATACACACACTCACTCACACACACACACACACACACACACACACACACACACACACACACACACACACACACACA
>NW_015506941.1:143323-144261 GCF_001515645.1 Sinocyclocheilus grahami
GTACGGTTCTGTGAATGTTACATTGTTTTCTTTGTTTCTTTTTGGTTTGGCCATTTTCCTCTACCGTAGAAATAGGCTATAATAAAGATGTTTTATTGAACTTGTTATAATTTAACTTGTCTTAAGACACAGAATAGCTTATATTAATTTGACCAAACAAGAACTTCGTGACGGTACCTTGGTTTTTTCTTTCTTTCTGTAATTCAACGGCACATTGTCAGTTATTCCTTCCTTGTATTATTATTATTATTATTATTATTATTAAAAGTGCTATTAGTCGCTCATTTAAGCCATTAGTTTAACCACACGTTTATATTTAATTAAACTATTAAATTAACTTAAACTAAACTATAAACAAGTGTTTTATAGGCTATAGCCTATTCCGCGCTCAAGCGAATCGCATAAGATAGAACATATTTTATTTAGGCTACTTAACTGTTTTCTGAGTCAGTGTCTGCAAAGATGAAGTTGATGACGCTGATGAACGACTTTATTCTCCAAATTTAATTATTTTTATTTTTAATATTTTATTTCTACATTTTTCTGGATATTTCATGAGTTGAATCTCGCATTATAGGCTAAGGACTTTATTCTGGAGATTTTTTTTTTGGCCCTATAATCCTTTTTCTTACTCTCTCATTTCCAAATCTCAGAATCCAAATGTTTCCATATTCACAATGTTGCCTATTTGAATTTGAATGCTACAGACTATTATTTATTAGGCCTATGTAAACCAGGCTTTGTACTTAACCCGTTTTCCCCAAAAAAATTAAAAATAAATCATGGTCTTCTTCACATGAAAAATCGTCCTCTTCACATGAGCAAATCTGTGCTTGGCCCGAGCTCAGGCTGAACGGCACGGATTGTACTACAGGTTGTTTTAATGAAGCAGTGTATCTAGATTCTATAGTGTATCTATATGTTTGGTTGACTGTATT
>NW_015506941.1:144838-145442 GCF_001515645.1 Sinocyclocheilus grahami
TCGCATAAGATAGAACATATTACATATTTGCTACTTATTACTAAACTGTTTTCTGAGTCAGTGTCTGCAAAGATGAAGTTGATGACGCTGATGAACGACTTTATTCTCCAAATTTAATTATTTTTATTTTTAATATTTTATTTCTACATTTTTCTGGATATTTCATGAGTTGAATCTCGCATTATAGGCTAAGGACTTTATTCTGGAGATTATTTTTTTTTTGGCCCTATAATCCTTTTTCTTACTCTCTCATTTCCAAATCTCAGAATCCAAATGTTTCCATATTCACAATGTTGCCTATTTGAATTTGAATGTTACAGACTATTATTTATTAGGCCTATGTAAACCAGGCTTTGTACTTAACCCGTTTTCCCCAAAAAATAAAAAATAAATCATGGTCTTCTTCACATGAAAAATCGTCCTCTTCACATGAGCAAATATGTGCTTGGCCCGAGCACAGGTTGAACGGCACGGATTGTACTACAGGTTGTTTTAATGAAGCAGTGTATCTAGATTCTATAGTGTATCTATATGTTTGGTTGACTGTATTATATTCTGATAATGAAGAGGCTGCAGCGTTTGCAGTGCTGTAGGACTATATGAA
>NW_015506941.1:146238-147989 GCF_001515645.1 Sinocyclocheilus grahami
GAAACGTCCAGTCAGGTGTGCTGAGGCACGTTGGAGCTAAACTCTGCAGGACACCGGCCCTCCAGGAGCGAAGTTTGGACAGCCCTGGTTTAGCACTACCAATGAGAATGAATGCGAAACGGTTTAGGGCCGTTTAGCTAAAGAATCCCCCGGCCGCCGTGCGGGAGACCGGGGTTCGATTCCCCGACGGGGAGACCAAAATGTTTTTTGTTTTCTATCTATAAAGTAGCCAATTTTGAGTGGACTTATTAGTATTTGTCATATTACACCATATTGAAACCATTGGAAGAAAGAGACAAATTTACAATGTAAGCAGTAGTTATTTTATTAGTCTTCTAATTGTTGCAGTGAAGTGCCAATATGACAAGCAGGGTTATTACAGTAAGTTTGCCAAGAGCCATATAATGTTGTTTAAGAATATGTACATGTTGAATTGTAATAATACTTTAAATTCGTTTACAAATTTAATATAATTAAGGTTAAAGCAGTACAATAATTGACATCGTATGTTCTTGATGCCAACTGCAGAAGTGCCAATTTTATAAATTACTTTCTTGTTTTGTGAAACAAGTTTGTCTTTGCCAGCTTATAGAATTGATCACATTACACTTTGAAGATGTTACTGTACAGAACTGCATAGAGCATACAAATCGAAACAATAACACTGACAAAGTTAGTGGTGTGGTGGCACACAGGTATTTGTGCACAGGAAGAACACTTGTAATTGTGAACCAGTAAAACGGAAAGGTTGCCATGTTGAGAGCATTTCAGCAGCAATGTTTCTAAATATATCGATGCCGTTCGTGCTGAGATTTGTTAGCCAGGTCTCAGGTTACAGTGTCCTCACCAGCAAGTTAACAGAGCTAGATATTCATGCTCACCTTTATAGAGCAAACAATGTCCCACTTGTTCAGCCAGTAATAGCCTAAACTTGTGAACCATGCATTAAGCCGGATTAAGATAATTTTGTATGTGTTCCAGTAACGTATAATAGAGAAGTAGTTGTTCCCTTCCTGCTGTAAGTGACATTAGATGTCATCCAAGTAACATATTATCCAAAAAGCACAAAGGTTCTGTTCAGTTATGCTTCATTTTACAATCTCATCACAGTCCATCGAGTCCAACAGTTCATTTGAGTAATTTGTATGTGTACACAACTTTGGCATTTCAATTTCAACAGAGTAAAAGTAAATCAGAATGCTTAAAGGGAAGATTCTTGAAAAATAAAAAAAAAGTCATTGCATTAGAGAAACATTTGAAACATCTATACATTTGACAGTTGTTCACATGTGCATAGCCCAGATTATTTTGATCAATCTGAATTGGTTTACCCATGTAAGACATGACAAAAGTTCATTTACGTGAGACGCATCTGAATTATACTTGAAGTAGTCAGGTTACAGGTATACAGTTTGCACACAAAAGCATCATTTTATAAATTAAACACAGTTATTTGTAGTCAGAGCAAAAACACATTCTATGCTAACTCTTTTGTTTATGTTTTAATATATTCATAATATTAATCTGCTGTATGCTACAAATTACTCAAAGATTCCTTTACATGAAAGAGAACATAAGGTTCAAAAATTTGAAATGTAAACTAATGCATTTTACTCAATTCAATTCACATTTAAGCTTCACAATTCTACTGTAAAGCCAACATAAAACCATTTGTGTTGACCAAAAAGTTGTACAAAGGTACAAAAATGTACAAAGGTATGATTTTAAAAGCAAGTGAGGTCATTTGCGAT
>NW_015506941.1:148065-149371 GCF_001515645.1 Sinocyclocheilus grahami
ATACAATGACACACCCTGGCTCAACACACTGAAAAAAATAATAATACTACGAAAAATAAACACCCTTTTCTCTTCAAAATGCATAAGGGTATCAGCTTTCATGTTTTAAGAGCCTAAACTGAATTCGAATCTGTGTAAAACAGGACAAACATGCACATTCTGTAGTTTCCTTCTCACCAAGTTCATAAATACAACTAAATACAGGTTTACCAAAAGGTATGATATAGTGCAATTTCAGTAAAGCATGCAAGGACATTCTCCACGGCCCTACAACTGGTTACAGGGTACTATGAGAGGAACGACGTCACAGTGTAAATACTGAATGCATACAGATCTCCAGGCCTTGAAATACAGCTTTCATAAAATACATACATTTAAAGCATTATTTTGCTAATGGCATGTGTCTGCTGGCAAATCATTAACAATATTGCATGAATGATGTGTTAGGATTGTGTTGCATAAATTGAAAACCTGCACATTATGGAAGCAGCAGGCCGGCTTTGGACAAGAATTTTGCATGCTACACGTTTATGGACAGAATCTTGGCTACTTTCCTGTCTAATAATCTGTATGTTTGTTAGATTGTAAATTCCAGTTTTTTTGACATCAGTGCTGTAATGTGTCAGGCAGTGCTTGAAAGTCATTTTCAGTGGTTGCATCTCACATGAGAGGCAGATAAGTGGTATTGAGATCTTTTTCCTGTTAGTTAACAGGAAACAGTGTGAATTTACCATTAAGTTAAGGAATGATAGACAGTAGTTTACACATATACAGAACTTGCCACTATATTCAGCATTTTGTGTCTGTGTGAATTTAGTTCCCTTCAGGAAGCAATCGTTAGTGTGTTAGGTTTTCATTTTCCACCAGTGATCCAACTCTTGATCTCACTCAAAGACCAGACTATACTTGTTACAGTTGTAGACTAAATAATGCGCTTTACTGTTACATTCTGAAAGTGTACCAAAAAAATCAGTTTACCCTCAGATTATGTCTTTGACAGAGTGCTGGAAGTGGAACTGTTGGCGCAGTCAAAGGTCATGAACCCAGGGAGAGTGACCTTGCCATGAGTGTAAATGTCATGGTCAGACCCCTTGTTCATCCTCTTTACCAGGTTCTTCTCGTAGAGTAAAGGGTGGTAGGCACCTAGGGTGCAGGCTGCATCACTGAAACGCTGGTAGTAGTGGCACAGCTCGGTTTTCCGTCGCGAAGGCAGGAACTCGTACACATGTACCACTTCACACAGGGACATCATTAAAACTGTGCCTACAAAGATAGAAGAATTAAATATAGTTTTTTTTTTTTTTTT
>NW_015506942.1:0-836 GCF_001515645.1 Sinocyclocheilus grahami
CTCACACCTCAGCCTGTTTGGCCTTCGGGTCAACTGGGAAAAGAGAAAACTCTCCCCGATGCAGTTGATCTCTTTTCCCGGTATGGAGGGGACTCGGTAAGAGCAGGATGGCGGTCCCACTGAAACAGTTTCAGAGGCTCCTGGGGCATATGGCAGGTACGGCGGGAGGCACGCCCCTGGGGGTGGCCCCTATGGCACCTTCCGGGTCCAAGTTACACCGGCCTGCCGCCAAACCTTCACCCCGTGGTCAGACCTTGTGTTCCTCCGGGCAGGAGTGCCCCTGGAGCAGGTCTCCAGGCATTCTGTGGTTTGCACGGATGCCTCAACCACCGGCTGGGGGGCCACGTACAACGGGCTTGCAGTGTCAGGGGTTTGGACGGGGCCCCAACTGCACTGGCTGCCTCGAGTTGCTGGCAGTGCACCTTGCCCGGGGCCGTCTCAAAGGCGCTTACGAGGCAAGCATGTACTAGTTCGTAGTCCGCACGGACAACACAGCGACCGTTGTGTACATCAACCGACAAGGGGGTCTGCGCTCCCGTCGTTTATCGCAACTCGCCTGCCACCTCCTCCTCTGGAGTCAGAAGCATCTGAGGTCACTTCGTGCTGTTCACATTCCTGGGCTGCTCAACCGGGCTGCTCAACCGACGAGCTGTCCCGAGCTGCACTCCCGGGAGAATGGCGACTCCATCCCCAGACGGTCCAGCTGGTTGGCTGGTTGGGAGAGCTGCTCAGGTAAACCTGTTGCCTCTCCAGAAACCTCTCACTGCCAGTTGTTCTTCGCCCTGACCGAGGGAACACTCGGCACGGACGCACTGGCACACAGCTGGCCGCGGGGC
>NW_015506942.1:3289-38090 GCF_001515645.1 Sinocyclocheilus grahami
TACACTCGAAGTAGATTGGTCCCTCTAAGCGAGATCCCAATTTCGTCGGTCCTCCGACGTGACGTCTCCATTCCCTCCTTCAGGGAACGAGGGTTACATGCGTAAACGAGACGTTACATACGTAACCTGAGGCGTTTTGTGTTATAAACCCAGTGCACCCTTTTCCTGTACAAAACATGATTAAAAAAGGCAACAGACAGAAAGACGAATAACAGAACTATAGAGAGAAAGGCAGATAGATGCAAACAGACAGAACAATAGACGCATGGATAAATAGATGGCTAGATAGATTTATTGAAGCACACCAAATTAATTTATGAGCTCTCACAAGTCCTGAGATCATTGTGTGAGTTTAAAGAGCAGCCATTAGCTTATCTAAAAGCGTGCAAATCAATAGCTGAACTCAAGCTCCCAATGAGTGCATCTGGAAATTAACTGTCTGAAGTGATGAAGGCATATAATATTAAAGATTCAATACTATATCTATGAAAAACATCACAGCTCACACCATGTGTTGTAATATACAGTATATATATATACATATATATATAGTATATGTATGTATATATATATTAGGGATGCACCGATACCACTTTTTCCAGCACTCGCCCGATACCGATACTTTTATTTTTGGTACTTGCCGATACCGAGTAACGATACCAATATTTTTATTGCATTTGTAATTTTTTTCAATATTGGGTACAGAAACCAAAATAGTTTGTATAATGTTAGTTGGTTAACTTCATTTATCAAATAGATACAGTCAAACCAAAATTTATTCAGACACCTTCAACATTTCTCACATTATCACACTTTATTCGCTATAGTTTAGAAAATGGTAATAAAATATGACAAGAACTCAGAGCTAAACTGTGTCAGAACAAATTCAGCTTGATAATGTTAGATAACTTTGATAGAAAGGTATGTGATAGATTACAATCAACCAAAAATTATTCAGACAGCTGTTAGTATGACAGTATTTACACAACTATCAATACTTAGTTGGGCAACCCTTAGCATTAATGACAGCCTGTAGTCTCCTGGGCATGCTGTCATCCAGCTTCATGCAAACCTCAACTTCGATGTTTTTTCCCAAACTCGGTCTGAATAATTTTTGGTCCCAAATTTGTATCAGTTTTACTGGTAGTCCACTGTATGAAGAATTTTTGGGTATGATTTGTCACAGTTTACTTTATTTTGGTATCCTCACTTACATAAATGAACTATAGTGTCCTGCACCCACTATTAAAAAAATATCAAAATAATATCTGGTCTCTGAATAATTTTTGGTTTGACTGTATATCCTTTGGTTATTTCACACTTAATTATGCCCATTAAAATGTATTTTACAAGTTTTTGTTAATTTCACTGTTAATTTTTTTGCTCTGTGGTACATCATCTTTAATTTAATAGGATTGGAGCTGCTCCATTGCAGCGGCTTAGTACTGTAATCACGCGCTTTGCTGTAATAATGTAGGGAACCACTCGCTATAAATCTCCTAACTGTGATATTTTCAGAAATAGAAGTCGCGTTTTTTCATCTGAAACGTGCTGCGATTTATATTCCAAAGCCACTCATGCAGAAACACTCATGAAGCAAGCAAAACACGCACACATATTTGTACTGGTGCAGAATGAAAGGGACAAGTAGCAGTGTTGGGGGTCAGTAGATGTTACTGTAGTTCTAAATAAATATGAATATGCATTCATTTATCTCACTCAGTTTTCATTTATCAAACACAGATTCAGTTTTCCTCAAAATGAATAAAAAATAATGCAACTCAGAATATGACGCAAACCTGCAATAATTAAATGTTAAACAACACAAATATCCTTTACGTATTTAATCCCATTCTATTAACCAATCTCTTTACTTCTGACCTTCGATGATCCAGTTCAATCATACTAATAAGCACAAATTACTCTAGACAAAAATTTGTGTGTCTTTCTTTATTCCAGAAGTGTGTTGAAATTCTGCATTCTGCATTCTACTGTACGGACGTAAATTTACTTTCCCTTCAGCCTGAGGCTCATTCATTTCAGTTTTGGTGTGAAAAGGCTTTTATATTTGCCAAAAATAGAACTTTTTTATTTTAAAAATAAACAAGCAAGCCCTGTTCCGATTAAAAATGTAACGCAAGTAACGTAACGCATTACTTTCCATAAAAAGTAACATAATTAAATGTTAAACAACACAAATATCCTTTACGTATTTAATCCCATTCTATTAACCAATCTCTTTACTTCTGACCTTCGATGATCCAGTTCAATCATACTAATAAGCACAAATTACTCTAGACAAAAATTTGTGTGTCTTTCTTTATTCCAGAAGTGTGTTGAAATTCTGCATTCTGCATTCTACTGTACGGACGTAAATTTACTTTCCCTTCAGCCTGAGGCTCATTCATTTCAGTTTTGGTGTGAAAAGGCTTTTATATTTGCCAAAAATAGAACTTTTTTATTTTAAAAATAAACAAGCAAGCCCTGTTCCGATTAAAAATGTAACGCAAGTAACGTAACGCATTACTTTCCATAAAAAGTAACGGTAACACTTTACAATAAGGTTCATTAGTTAAACATTAGTTAATGTATAAACTAACATGAACTAACCATGAGCAATACATTTGTTACTGTATTTACAAGTAGGACAGCCTAGCACATTTCACACAGGCTGTTAGTTTCACTTTCGCCAGAAAGTCGTGTATGCCTAAGGTTGAAAATAAATGATGTTTATAGTGAATGCCCCTATAAATGGTCTTATTTTTACGATTTAGTTTTAATCCAAATAATGCGTGTGCTAAGTGAGTGAACATCAAAGATCACACAACAAAAATGCATGCTCTCTCTCTCTGTCTGTCTCCTTACCGTTAAGTAACTTGTGCATTGTTTTCCTTGCTTGTTTTTTACATATCCGACCGAACTACAAACTTTCCAGTGATGTCTGTGAGAAAGGTATATTCACTCGACAAGCTCGCACATCTGCACCGCCGCGCGCTCAATCCACTCAGCGTGCTTTGTTTATCAGCTCGCGCACATCAGCTATACAGGCGTAAATACAGAATGTTTAACGTTATATTCATTGCATACATATACTTCGTAGTAGACATCCTTAACTCCATTCTGCTGTCTGTTGTTCTGTTGTGGGTATTTCTTTGTCTGAATATGGCGCTTATCACATGCTATGTGGTATCAGCGTTTGGTATCGGGGCATTTTAACGAGTACGAGTACAAGAGCTCAGTATCGGGCCCGATACTATATCACTAATATACGGTATATATATATATATATATATATATATATATATATATATATATATATATATATATATATATATATGTATCCCTGCTCTTTCACCCTCTCTGTGCAGTATGCCCATGTGAATGCCACATTACGATGGAGAATGTAAGGCATCCCACTCACATATACACTGACTACAGAGATAACTCATTCTGAAGCCCTGTGCTACATTTAAATGAATCACACTGAGATGGGTTAGTGCCAGACTTACACAGCCAGAGAGACTAAACAGATGTTTTCAGAACCCTGCTTCTGCTGCCAGACCTACACAATCCCTCTCTCAGCTTGTTTTGAACTGTATGCTTTGTGAGCAGATTTTCAACGGATTTAGATGTATATTTATAATGGAAATGTTTTCAGAACAAACCTTTCAAGCAAAATGTGCAAGTTAAATTTCAGTGATTAAATTAATTTGGCCCATATTAATGTTTCAAGTATTGCTATTGTTCACTTATAAAAATAAATATGCTTTATTGAGATCAATGGTTTCATAGAGAACCTTTCAAATCCAGATTTCAATTTCATAAAAGGTTCTTTATGGCGAATTTTTTTTTTTTTTCTAGGTTCGTCTACTATGGAATCACTGTGAAAAGTGCCTTTTCGAAGCATTATTTTTTTTTAGAGAGCTATACTTCCAAAAACCAAAAAAATAAAAAATAATCTTTGCATTCACTCGGTTTAAAACCAAAAATATGGAATCTATCAATACATCTTTTGGAAAAATAACTGATTTGAGGGATCTTGGATCCTGGTCCAAGATTTTGTCTCTTGTGTTTTGCTTGTGATCCCCAACTAGTTACTTTCTTTCATTTTTCGCTTTGCGACAATTTCCACAAAGATATGATCTGGCTAAAGCAACCATCACTGTATCAAGTTCACTATGGTTAGCACAGAATCAAAGATGTAAGTAATTTCAAATAAATTATCAAAATTCATACACACATTTACTTTAATAATTGAAGTTAATGATTTAGCTCTACTGAAATGATATGTTCAATCAAGCGCACGCGTACATCAAAGTAAGTGCCTCAAAAGTCACTGAAAGAAAAAAGGACATAATTAAAATTCATGATCTAAATTTACTCAAACAGTAAACTCAGTTTTGAAGGAAGGAAGGAGGGAGGGAGGGAAGGAAGGAAGGGAGGCAAGGAAGGAAGGAGGGAGGGAAGGAAGGAAGGAGGGAGGCAATGAATGAATGAAGGAGGGAGGGAGGGAGGCAAGGAAGATAGGAAGGAAGGAGGGAGGGAGGGAAGGAGAAAAGAAACTGGTTATTCACCTCCATGGTGATTGGTGTGCCAAAAATAATAAATGCGAACAGATTAATGTCACAGAAAAAAAAAAACTATACAAAGAATAGGTGAAATTGAATAAGTAAAAAAAAGATGTCAAAGAGTACAGCTTTCCACCCTTTTGCTGCCAACGCTAATTGTCAGTTAATGGTAATGAGATTCACAAGATGAGTGCTTCTAATCTAATCTTCAATTTGTCAGTTTGTTTTTGAAGAACTGAATGCTGGCAGTTTACATCAGCCTATTTTTATAACATTCTGTCAGAGTTTGCACTATGTTAACTATATTACATTGACTCCCACAACAGACATTCAACTTAAGATAACATATGTTCCTCATTTAACATCATGTATAAATTCACATGTAATCTCTGTGGGTCATTCTGAAGGTAAACAGATTTGGCAGAAAGGAGCCATGAGGGCTCAAGCTTCAGGGTGCTTTCCCACAAAACTTTTGGTGCAGATCCAAATTACTAGAGTTTGGTTTGTTTGATTGGTGAATTTTCTTTTTTTTTTATTTTTATGGTAAATCTAACATGACAAAAACATGACTGAAACTTTGCCATCTCTTCTTGAGCTATAGTTACAGAGGAATCTATTTTTTGGTCATTTTGGACCAACTATAAAAAAGCACCCAAGTTTCCCAAACCTAATTGATCAATCAATAATTAATAAATTAATAACTGAAATAAATAATTAAACAATTAAACAAACAAACAAACAAACAAACAAACAGAAGGTGGAGTTAAGGATCAAGTAGATCTTAGCTTGTGAGACTGATGTAATTAAATGAACACGCTCCTGTGCTTGCATGCAAAACTCCTTTGGGACATAGTCGTTTAGACAAGTCTATCTAAAGATCTCATTAATATCTGACAAAATTAATGTACAAGCACGTGGACTTGGATTTAAATCTGACGACAATTCTCCTCTTATCTTAGATTCATAGTTACCCGACAGTAAGAAGTCCCTGACATTTAAACCTGTTCATACATGGAGTGAGTGCTATGGGAGTCACAAACCTGACAGCGTTCAGATGTCATGATGACAGCACTGAAGGTAGCAGGAGATCTTTCCAAATGTCTGCATTGGTTTAGCAACCAATAATTTACTAAAGGAATTATGCAAATGTGGTAACGGCGCAACACACTGGCAAAATTGGGGCTGTTGCTATCTCAATCTGAGTGCATTTTGCATGTGCAAGGCGATAGTACAAATGGATGCAAGGCTACATTAACATGCAAACCTGACAAAGAAAAAAAAAAATCATCAGGCTCAAATGGGGATTTTTTCCCGCCCCCCTACAATCCCTACTGAGCAAAATGTTGTTTTACACATAAGGCATATTTAATCTTTTAATGTCTTTTTTTGTTTTTTTAGTAAAGGAAAAAACATTTTAAAGTCTTTTAAAGGCACTGATGAGGCTAATGTCATTTTGTGCCCTTCTTGTACAAAAGCGATGCTAGGTGTTAAAACAATGTTTTTGGATGCTAAACGAAGTGAAAACACTATCTCGCCAAAATGATGGAAGAGAGGACATGCACGCACACACACACACACACACACACACTGCAAACCGACTCCAGAAAAAGCAGAAGAAGAAAGCATCTTGAGCGGAAGTACGGTGAGAAGCGCAGATGTACGTTCCCTGACTGCAGCATAATGAGGTACTGTGGGGCGTCGATTTCACTTACAGCACTCGAGATGTCAGGAATTAAAAATGCATGTCCTCTTAACGAGGAAACCATTCTAATTAAGTGAGAGTAATTCTGCGTTATGTCTCTGAAATAGAGACATGAATACTTAATGATTGGCGTAGTAGTGTTTAATACCTCATGTTAGGTGCCATATGTCTTACAGGTGCTTTCTAATGTTTTTGCTTGTGTGCTAAAAGAAACAAAAATAGACTCATTAATAATCTAGCCTGAAGTGTGGGAAAATTCCAAGTGTTTGTGCTAAAAACAGCATGTCATTGCTGACATATAGTCTTTTTTAAACAGAATAAAAAAAATAAATAAATAAATTATATTGGCGTACATGTAAACATAAATTCACTAACAGTCTTCAGTGCAAATATGTCTCTTTTCCATTTAAATCAGGCTCATTATGGAATGCACCAGATTTACAATACGTGTGGTGGTATTACTGAGCTCAGAAGGCAGGAGGTAAATTAAAGTTTATTTAAAGGAGACATTTTTGATCATTGAAGCAGAATAGTCAGATTGAGTGTGTGCATAGTGTGGGCCTTATGCAAATTTGTTAGATGCTTCACAGATATTCAGATGTACTATGATTTACCATATGATACCATTTATTACATGATTAGAGTATTAAATCACACAGCTTCTCACCTGCACTTGCTTTATCCGCTGTCTACAAGTTCTCTGCCTCATTCAACGATGTATGTGTTTACTTCTTTACTTCTTAGCAGGATGCTGAGAACTTGGCTAAAGCAGTTGTGCTTAATTCCTTCCAAATTTGATCACACAATAACACAATATTTTAACAAACAGAATACTAACAACTGTGTTAATGGCTGTCTTCACAGATCTAAAACACTGCATGTAAATCTACTTGTAAATCTACTTATATTACGTTGCAACTTTATTAATGAGTAAGGCTGTGCTGTATGATGGTACAGCAGAACGGTAGAAATAAAAATTTTCTTGTATAATGCCTAAAATATGGTATTTCTGCTGCACAAGGTTTGAGAAGAAAAAAAATCTATAATATATTCTGCATATATAATTTTTTTAACAATTTTAACACATATCATTTTTATAATGTAATAAGACAAATTATATATATATTTCTTTAACACAAACAGTAGTAGAAATCCTAAAATTGGATTGGTTTATCAACGGGCATTTTGTCCTGAGAGAAAATTACCTGAATGAAACTAAAGGTTTGTAGTTACTTGTGCTAAAAATCAAATCATGACTATAAAGACAGAACATTTCTTGCTACATGCATTTTATACTCCGTGAGTGGAAATAGTTCTTAGTGACTTGCTTCAGAGAAATAACTGTCCATTGTCCAATAGTAGATATGGCACATTTCATCTCTCTCATATCCTATTAACAGTTGTGTGGTGCCCTTTTATAATACTCACATGTGTTCAACAGACAAACTCCCGTCTGCTCATGCCATGGTGACAAATGACACACATTAATATGACGGAACAGAGGACTCACAGACCAGATTGTGTTATTAAAACCTGGAGAGCGTTTTAGCAGATAGAGATGTCCCTGTTGACAATAAGCCCTTTAATTGGAGGCTGTCAAGCTTTTAAAAAATACACACTGATTTGAAACACTAATAGGCCAAAATCTGATTTGGCCTATTAGACTGCTCTCTACATAATGATGATAAATTAACAAACAGGCTATCAAATTGGATCTTAGACAAGTTATATAAATTTATCTTGCAATAGATTTGCTTGGAATGGGCTAACGTATGTCCCCCAATGCTAAAACAAAGATATGTTAAGAGATTCTCTCCATCTCAAGAAAAGTTGAAATTTTAATGAAACATATAGAGATGTATGCATTTGTGAATAGCAAAAGGAGTACTGCCAGAAAAACTTAATATCACAATTTAATAGGTTTCATTTGTGAAAATGAAACAATAACTGAGTCACTCAAATATCTGCCCTGAATTACATCATAAATAAACATCAGACTGAACGTTACCATACAGATATCGGTGTAATACATCACTCCATAACATGTATGCTATATTACGACATGATCAATATCAAGCAAATATAAAAATAAACACTTAATTCAAGATGATAAAATGTAGTGTTCTGCAATGTTCTCATAATCATGCAAAGTAAAATAAGCATTCTATTTCACTCATACACCATCAATGTGCCTATAAACACAGGCAGTCTTTTCTCTTTCCATGCTCCTCAGTAGTCTTCCACCACTTCAAAAGAAACCAGAAAAGAACAGGTTAAGAGAGTTACATCTGTCAGCCAAGTTATCTTTAATCATTGGCAAGTGGTGACTCACTACACATAATCCACACACACACATTTGTGGATTTTCATTTATCAGGTCATTTGATTAATATGAAAAGACAAGCATAGCTAAAGCAAGGTACGCATGCTTATTTAAGAAAGACCTTCATGACCAAGGTCAGCAAAGGCCCATTTATTTGCATGATGCTGACTTCAAACTTTATTTCAGCAACAAAACGTTAAGGGCCGCTCTCTTCGTGTAGTTGGAGGAGAAAGAATGCAAGAAAGAAGGAAAGAGAGGGCGAGAGAAAACCATATTGCATTTGAATAAGAGCTGAGGTCTGGAATTTAGCCAGTGGTTGCAACTCCACTCAAGGTCGGATTCATGTAATTGGTTGCATGGAGGATTTCACAGCATCTACTTTGCAAACGAATGAAAGCGAAGCAAGAGCGACTGCAGCCTATAGCTGGAACCTAAAGAGCTCTTGTCCCGAACGTTTCACATATGCATGTTGGGTTATCGGCAAGTCAGATCAATATTGCAGTCCTGAGCATTTCGTGCCTGAGCAGAATAAGCCGTGATGTGTCATATCTCACTCACCATCAGCTACACTTAATTATTGATAGCTTCCTCTTCCATCCAAGTCAATCAAAGCATAGTGGACTTGCAGCGACTCAGCACTACGCGGGAAATAGCGGGAGTTATGCCAAAGGAAATCATGTGTCATTGTTCACACGTGGCCACCTCAATATCGCACCCACCATATTCTGTTTGATATTCTACTGATCACGTCGCTCGTGGAGCCGAGCTCCGTGATGGCTTCTATTAAGATTTCTGGATCCAATCTACACTCTGCCTGAGCCCCTCACATAGTAGTAGCACTGCACCCAGAAGCGTGGCTACGCTAGCGCAGATTTTAAGATTACATGAACACACCTGTGAATGCTAAACATGAATTCACACAATAGAAAGCAAAAACATCATCAAGAAAAGCTCCTGTGAAGTACAGCTGTGAAAAGCTGCCTTAAATAAAAGTGGATCATGCATCGTTTTTTACCTTTTTTTTTTTTTTTACCTTTTTTCCTTATTTCCCCCCTTTTCTTTCCTATTTCCTGACAGTCTCCTGTTTTTTTTTCTTTTACCATTCCTGATTTTCTTTTGCCCTTTCTTTCATCCGCTTCCTTTTGCCTTTTTTCCCTCTTCTTTTTCACCCTTTTGTCTTTTACCTTCCTTTTTCAATTTTCTTCATCTTTCCTTTACCCTTTCTTTCTATTTCTTTCATCCTGTCCGTGTCTTTCATTCACCAAATTACAAGATGCAAACTTGTATTGTATAACTTGTGTGTATATGTGTATATATATATATAATTTTTCAATAATGCTAGTAACATGTTGGCTCATAACTATATATGAGCAGATGGACCAGATCATTGCTTCACAATCATGAAGTCAGTTTCAGTTGTTCCAGAAAATTCTCAAAATGAAAGATCACCCAAAAAATTTAAATTATGTCATTATTTATGCAGCTTCATGTAATTTTAAACCTGTATGGCTTTATTTATTCTGTGCAACATAAAATATGTATTTAAAAAAGTTTCTCTATTTTTTATCTTATTTATTTATTTATTTTTTGGCCATACAAAATAAGTCATTACAGGTTTGGAATGAAATGAGGGTGAGGAAATCGTAATATAATAATAATAATTTTAATTTTTACCATCATGCTTACTCCAATTCAAAAATTGAGTGTTGTATCTGGTGTATCAAAGGAGGGCCGTATAAAAATGCCTGATGGGCCAGATTTGGCCAGTTAGCATAGGGAGTAACCTGGGGCAAAGTACCCTGGACGAGGGCACACTGCTAAAAGGGCAGCAGATGCATTTAAGATCACAGGTCAACCCAACCCCTGGATTTGAACCAAGAGTGTTTACATTTTCAGCCCAGACTACCAGAAACCAAATGTGCATAAGTCCAAAAGTACACAGAGAAAAGTACAAAAGCACACCCTCTTTAGAAGAAGGTCCCGGATGAACACTCTTGCACACACAAGCCTACAGCACCTGTCCTGCATTTTCATATATAAGCCCTGAATGTATGAAAAAGCATCTACTCCCATGCCTCATGAGAGAAGTAAAGCGAGACAGCAGGAAACACAGGGGAGTGCACCGAACAGAAACCAAGCATGAGAAATGAGAAACTCTGACTAAAGTAGGGAGGAGGGGCTCAGAAGGGAGGCTTCAGATGTATGAAAAGGGAGATTGATGTGAGTGGGCCCATGTAATATCTTTAAAGTGGCAGGCGGAGGCCATTCTTCATTTGTCTTCCTGAGAAATGCTCTGTCAGGGCAGCCAAAAGAAATTGGAAATGAATGTCAGTTTCCTTTCCTTTCAGACACACTTGTGTTATGACATCCCATCATACCATATTTTATTATTATTATTTAGGATTTAGACTGCTTTGGTTTACCGAGAGTAGCCGGGGCTGCCGAGAAGGGGCATTCCCTTAGTTTGCGACTAAGTGATAGGGAGAACGACAAAAAGGGAGGAGGAAAAACAAACGGGATGAAGTGGGGCCGTTGAGCGATATTGCTGAGCAGCTCACTGATTGGTACTTGAACGAGGTTGGAGATATTGTAGGCGGTGCTGAGAGAATAAAAGGTAAAGGAGCAGATATTTCACTTCACTTCTTTCCCCAGACTTCATCTTGACACTTCATGAAAGTGTGATGTTTATCTCCTCTCCATAAATTCACATTTCTCTACACCTTTTGGTTTATTGTCTGAACACAGGTGTTTGAAATGTGCGTTTAGGGCTCCCGCTAAGCATGGGATTATGGTTTCTTGAAGAGGCAGGCAGTTTGACACTACTAGAGATTAAAGGCACGCGTCGTATTCCTCCCTCTCCCCGGGGGCCGACGCTGTCATTCGGAGCCGTTTGAGATGTCTGTGTTTACAATACAGGGACAAGAGCATCGCTCAGTCACGGCGACGCCGTCACTCACGCTTTATAGCCGAATAAATCTCCGCTGTGCAGCCCGGGGTGGCTCCTCCGAACCTATTATACAAAGTACCTCCAGAACGCCGTAGTCGGTGCCATTGTGTGATTGATTCTCTAATCAGAAGCTGATTATGATGAAGCCCTCCCACGGAGAGCCATTAAATGAATGAAGAAAAGCACCTATGATGAGAATCAATAAAACCGAGCTGAACATAATGCAGTTTTATGATGTTAGATGACACTCTCCTTTCCTTCAGCTAAGATCGGATGGTCTCTTTGTCACCGGGGTTTAAAGGTAATAAGTATGGATTCACGCTTAATAGCCCGCAAAGTTCTCATGGACTTGGGCTAGACTTGAGGGACGCCACATCTTGGAGACTCTATAGTGATGGTTTGCATCAGGACAACATGTACTTTTGTCGAGAAGATATGCTGTGCGGATAATGCTGCATTACCCGAATTAAACACAGCAAAAGTGGTGGCGATTGCTGATACACCCAAAACCCATTACCGGCATACCATTACCATGTCTGAAGGTTATGATATCTGGTGGCCGCATCTAACAAGTGTTTGCATATGCCTTTCTGGTTGTTGATTCATTAGCAGTGGTCGTGGTGGTCAGATGGATGCTGATGGCTGCAGTTCTGTCACTGGCTGTCGTCTCTGGGCCGTCTCCGTCTGCTTAGAGTGGGGAATTGGGAGGAATGAGCTGGGTATAGCAGGTGAGATGTGGCCCTGCGGTTTTGGCATTTTGTCTATGTTTATCGTGTTCCCACGCTGTTCCTCCTCATTGCCTCTCTGTAAGGCTCTCCCTGGTGGCCTTGTCACTCTAATTAGGTGACAGACGGCAGCAAACAATATCCCTCATTACTGCTGACATGGGCGACGCACATAGTCACACACAACTGTTTTCCCTTCTTATATACACAAACACAGAAACGCATACACATACACAGAAGAGGCTAAAACAAAGATATGCACAGTGACAAGCATCAATCTTGCGTAATGTCTCTCTCGTTCTCATCCTCAAACAAGAAGCCCTGTCCTTAGTCAGGGTTAAGCAGATGTTGGAAAAGCTTCCTATTATTTTTGGTGCGGACCTCGAAATAAATGTGAGAGTAATGCTGGTTGTTCTCCTGTCACTATGGTGATTGGCAGTATTGCAGGTACTGTGGTGTCTGTGGTATTTCAGGAAGCTAGTTTTTGCGTCACATACATTAAAGGAATAGGTAAAAAAACCGAAATGAGCATTTATTCATCATCATGTTCTTCCAAACCTGAAGGATTTGTTTTTATCAATGCTCTTTGACATACAATAAAACTGACAGTGACAGTAACAGTCAAAGCCAAAAAAGTAAAGAAAAAACATAACATACACACAAATATAAGCTATTTTAAATGATCATTTAACTTCCAGAATAAAATTTTCCTGATAATTTACTCACCTCCATGTCATCCAAGATCATGTCTTACTTTCTTTAGTTGAAACAAAAATTACGGTTTTTGAGGAACACATACCAGGATTTTTCTCCATATTGTGGACTTCAATGTATATTATTTTTTAACCACAAATGCTCGTCTTTCACTAGCTCTGTGATGCGTGTCCATGACTTCACACATTATGTAGTCAAGTTGGAAAGGTCACGCATGACGTAAGCAAAAGTAATTTCAAACTCTGATTTTCTATTCAAACTTCAAAATTGTCCAACATCTTTTTTTTTTTTTTTTTGTAAAGGGCATTTGATTTAGTCATTGCACATTCGCTTTGTAAACACTTGGTCAGTACTTCCGCCTACGTCACGGGTGACCTTTCCAACGTGACTACGTAATGCATGAATTCGTGGATGTGCATTACATGCAAGACGAGCATTTGTGGTTAAAAAATATATACTTTTTTTTTTTTTTAAGTCAGATTGTTTAACTAGATAAGATCCTTATTGCTCGGCTGGGATTGCTTAGAGCCCTTTGAAGCTGCATGGAAACTGCAATTCGGACCTTGAACCCATTGGTCCCTGTTAAAGTCCACTATATTGAGAAAAATCCTGGAATGTTTTCCTCAAAACAATTTTATTTCCTTTCGACTGAAGGAAGAAAGACATGAGGGTGACTAAATTATCAGGAATTTTTTATTCTGGAAGTGAACTAATCCGTTAACGCTTTAGATTACAACTCGCAAACAACTACGTAAGTATACTGAATTTACGGTGTACGTTTCTGTAATTATAGTGTACCTATAAAGAATGTACGTGTAGGTATAAGGGAACAATGTATTACGTTTGGGTAATAAGGGGGTAACAACCATATATTCAACATGCAAAGAACTGCGTAAGTAAACTGAAGTTACAGCGTAACTTTTTTGTAATTATAGTGTACCTATTCAGTACCTCCGTGTAGTTATAAGGGAATAAAATGCAAAGTAAAATGTTCGTGGAATAAAGGGGTAACAACCTGTAAAATTACAAATCATTTATACTGTAAGTATTTTGAAACTAAGAGGTACCTATTCTAATATTATGTGGTATGTATGGCCTGAACAACAATCTTATGTTTGGGAATGGTTTAGAAAGACGATATATACTTTTTATAATTTTATATTGGTATTTTATTATAGGCGTATAGGTATTATTTAACCATGGGGTACACATTCTATGATTAAAGGATGGACATGATGGAGATTACTGAACAACAAAACTGGACATCTATTGAAATGAGTTAATGAGCTTCTGCTATGATTTATAATTCACGAGTCTACTTACCTTATGAAAGCTTATTTGTCGATTTCAGCCACTTTACACCAGCAACTTCTCAACACCACTATCACCAAATAACTTTGCATGATATACCATCAAGGTTCAATGCAGCTTAAAACAAGTTTACCTCTTTCCAGCTGTTCGCAGAAAAAAATACATGATACAACATTTATATTTCAGTGGATGTATACTGTGGTGTTTTTATAGCAAAACAAAAAATGTAGAGGGTTTAATTTGGCCATCGACTATTAAAGGGGTCCTATTATGCCTTTTCACTTTTTCAACTTTAGTTAGTCTGTAATGTTGCTCTTTGAGCATAAAAAAGATCTGCAAAGTTACAAAGCTCAAAGTCCAATTCAAAAGGAGATATTTTATTTAACAGAAATCACTTTTCAAAAACTACAACAAACGACTTATTTGGACTACAACACATATTTTCCGGAATTTGTGATATCACAAATATCGACAAATGGGTCGAGACCTGGTTGAGCTGCTCTAGAGAAGGCAATGAGTGTTATCACTATGTTGGAGACATGCTAGCTTTACCAAGGAAGACAAACTTAGAGTGGTTACAATCATCCAGGTTTAAATCACGCTCAAATTGATTTGATTTTGACGCAATATTTACACTGAAGCTTGCAGGCGGCTATGGTAAGGGGCATGATATTCCCGACCAGGCACTGAGTGGTGCCAATCACAACACACACTGGCCCAGCTAAACAATCATAGCACATTTCGTATTTCAGAAGGCGGGCCTCCATTTGAAACAGGAACTATTCGAGCCGTTCATGCCAGACTGGGGAGAGAGGTGTTGTAAGAATGTAAAATATGTGAAAAATAATGTGTTTTTTGAACAACCTAGTATGAAAGCCTGTTCTAGTACACCCCCAAAACAAAATCAAGAACTGCTGGGTTAAATTAACCCAAAATGAGTTTTAAAATTAAAATCACACACAATATGACACAACAGTAACAACACAGGCAACATATAGCCTAATAAAAGAAAACAATGTATTACACCAGTTCAGAAAAAAGCAAAGCAACTCCGTACTTCTACAGCTTATACAGTGAAACCACATTCTTTTGAAAAGCTTGTTTAAGAATAAATAGATTTTGTTCAATTTGTTCATTTTTTTCACCCACTGACGAAGTTAAACAATTATGGCCAAACATCACGCCAATAAACACAGTAATAAACACTGAAAGGCAAGATTAAACTGTGTATTATAGCGAACTGACAGGATTTTACCGTCTTTGATTTTACCGTTTTCATCCATGTCCTCCAGCACCATTTTGACTAACGTTAGTTCAGTTCCCTGTTTTACCGCTCATTAGTCGCTGCTAAATGTTGTGAGAACATACTTGGACAAAACCCTCCAGTTTTAAAAGAACACATTCCAGTCAGTTTCAAAAATCTCTCTCAT
Organism: Sinocyclocheilus grahami; assembly: GCF_001515645.1. Classification (NCBI taxonomy): domain Eukaryota; kingdom Metazoa; phylum Chordata; class Actinopteri; order Cypriniformes; family Cyprinidae; genus Sinocyclocheilus; species Sinocyclocheilus grahami. The sequence goes on from NW_015506942.1 coordinate 19,010, forward strand.
CTTCGTTTTCGATTAGTTTTCTTGTATTTTCTACACATATTCCTGTCATGCGCCGCAAACACGGAAAGACTCGTCTCATGCACCATTCCAGCTGTTTCCAGTTTGCACTCATCACATTCACTGCTCCAGTAAGGAACACACTCCAGACAGTTTCAAAGTTGTCCCTCGTCTGCGCTTCGATTAGTTTTCTCCTATTTTCCACATGTTCCCATCTTAAGCACTGCAGTCATGGATTTCGTCGCACAGAACCGTTCACGTTTGAACTCAAGTGACTTGCTGCATGCTCTCATTCACGTCCTCCACATTCATAACCCAGCAACGTTGGGTTACTTATTACTGATATCAACCCAAATTAGGTCAAATCAAGCCAGCTTCCTAACCCAACGGACTCAACCGAGCGTTTGGATTGAAACAATTACCAGCATGTTTTATATGTGTAGGCTATAAAAAAGTACACAGTGTATGTTTTTGCTAAATCGCTTGCAAATATAAGATTGTTGTTAGGTCATACATACCATGTAATATTAGAATAGGTACCCCTTAGTTTCAAAATACTTACAGTAGAAATTATTTGTAATTTTACAGATTATTACTCCTTTATTCCCCAAACTTTGCATATTGTTCCCTTATACCTACTCGGAGGTACTGAATAGGTACACTGTAATTACAAAAAAGTTACGCTGTAAATTCCGTTTACTTACGCAGTACATTGCGGGTTGTAATCTAAAGTGTTACCAACTAATCCTTTAAGTCTTTTGAAGACACAAAATAACTTTGTGTGAGGAAAAGAAAATCTCACCCTCCGCTACAGCTCTCAAATCTTATTTGCACTTTCATTTAATTAAATACATTCAAGAGTCCCACGTCACGTCATTTCACAAGTTAGCCTATGCATTACAATGATGTTTAGTGTTAATCATGACACGTCAGCACAAGTGTGAGTCAAAGGGTTGTTTTGTGTATACAGCAAATAAGTGATAGTAAGCTAAACTAAACGAAAATATCATTAGCCTTGGCCTTGACATTGCAGTCTGTCAGAATAAAACAGAAAATACCATAATAACAACACAAACAAAAATAACCAAAATCATTACATTTTATATCATTGGTTATTATTAACATAATAATTTTTATTAAGAAGGTTATTATTAACATAATAACATTAACAATAATAATGTTTTTTTTTTTAAACAGACTTGACATGAATAGACTAGACTTGACATGAACAGAATTGACGAGGTATAAACAGACTAGACTCACCGACAGCGGGTTACAACATCAATACACGACGAGGGCACAATGGGAACATGAAGCTACTTATAGGAAACAAGAAGGTCACATGACAAGAACAAACCAATAGGAAACAAGATACATGACTAAGACAACCAATCAGAACATGACACAATGAACAGGGGAACCAATGGCATGAATACATGAGCGCAAGGGAAGCATGACACAAACAGGGACCATGAAACAATTACAAAAAACAAAGCCAGGGCGGAGCAGGCAGATCGGGGGGCCATGGCGGAGCCGGCAGCCATGAAAGGACAGACCGATTGGGGAGCCATGACGGAGCAGAGACATGGACAGACCAGTTGCCTGTGACCGAACAAGCAGAGAGTTCTTGAATGGCCTCCTTGGCCATGAAAGGACAGACTGTGAGTTCATGAACAGCTTCCTTGGCCGTGACAGGACAGACAGTGAGTTCATGAACAGCTTCCGTGGCCGTAACAGGGCAGGCAGTGAATTCAAGAACGGCCTCCATGGCCGTGACAGGACAGACGGTGAGTTCTGAAGCAGACGCCACCACCTCAGGAGGTTCTGCAGCGGATGCCGCCACCTCTGGAGGTTCTGCAGCGGAAGCTACCACTTCTGGAGGCACAGGAAAGGCCCTTGGAGCGGACTCGTGGATAGGAGAGGGCTCTGGAGAGGACTCGGGGACAGGAGAGGCCTCTGGAGAGCAATGTGCAGCCCACACGCTCAAAATGGTGACCGCCATTACAGGAAGGGGGAAATCTTGGAGATAGTCGTGACGTGGAGAGGCTGAGGCATGGTGGCCATCTTGGCCGGGGACTTGGCTTGGCTTGGTCCTTGAGAGCAACATCATTAAAGTTCTCCTGATCACAAAGTTCACAAAAATCACTCACGTAATCCTCTATAGGCCTGTCACCTTGACGAAGGCAGAGGAGGCTTGAAACTGCTGGGTTCATTTTAATGGTCGTGTATTCTGTAACAAATCATCCACTGAAGGCGAGCGTAAGTGAGAACCCAAGTGCAGTTTATTTACAAGGTGATCCAAACATCCAAACAATAATCCAAACTTGACTTGACATGAACAGACTTGACTTGACATGAACAGACTAGACTTGACTTGACTTGACTTGACTTGACATGAACAGACTTGACGAGGCATAAACAGACTAGACTCACCGACAGCGGGTTACAACATCAATTGTACGACGAGGGCACAATGGGAACTTGAAGCTACTTATAGGAAACAAGAGGGTCACATGACAAGAACAAACCAATAGGAAAGAAGACATATGACTAAGACAACCAATCAGAACATGACACAATGAACAGGGGAACCAATGGCATGAATACATGAGGGCAAGGGAAGCATGACACAAACAGGGACCATGAAACAATTACAAAATAAAAGACATGGAAAACATGAACATGAAACAAAACACCACATTACATATGGAATGTAGTTCTAAGATGTTTTCAGGCGAGAATGTACTTGTTTTAGTTCAAATATGCAGTTTGTTAATAAAGATAATGTCTATTTGAAAATTTGCATCAACGTTTTCGGACATGTGAGCTCCAGATGGTCAGCGGCCATTCTGCGCTCATGAAGCCGCCCGAGAGCGCCTCACCTGACGGCACTGATGTATCTGTAGTGGTTCCACATGAGATATAATTTGTTATGGGTAAATCTAACGGTTTTCTTTGGTCTCAATCTATTATTTGTTCCAGAGAATATAGTTTTGGTAAAATATGGCTGTATATCGGCACACTGTGATTACCTATGGCTGAATCACAGCCATGCCAATATACAGCCATATCTCACATCTACTCGTGTGATATTGCTTATATATGATATATATATATATATATATCCCAATTTGGACATTTTCACTTAGGGTGTACTCACTTTTGTGGCCAGTGGTTTAGCCATTAATGGCTGTGTGTTGAGTTATTTTGAGGGGCAGCAAACTTACACTGTTATACAAGCTGTACACTCACTACTTTACATTGTAGCAAGACACATTTCTTACCATCATTGTTGAAAACTGTTTCTTTTTTCTTTCTTCCATTCTTTCTTTCACTTTTTTTTTGTAAAATAAATAAATGACCTCTCTTCACGGTTACTTTTGATCCGTTTAATGCATGCCTGTTGAATAAATGTATTACAAAACAAAACAAAAAATAAAATAAAATAAAATAAAATAAAGCCTTATGGACCTCAGACCTTTGAATGGTAATGTACAGTTTGAGTAATGTTTTGGTAATGTACTACTCTACATGAGATTATGCACATTATACACAAACAAACATATAAAAAAAAAACTTCCAGGCAGCTTCCTAGTCATGCCACAAAGCTTCTTATTCAACTGCCAGACCACACAAATCTTAATCTCAAAACTCTTATCCACCGGCATTATGAGTAAATCTAGTCCTGTTAGACAAAACAAGGACTTACAACCAGAAAATATCATTCTTTTTGACATTTTCTTCCTTCATAATACTTTCTCTCAGCAGTATGACATAAATCAAAAAGTGTAACGCTTTTCTGATTGACTGAACACACTCAAGCAAATGGGAGGCTGTGTGCTCTTGTGTGTGTGCGCACTTGTTCTCCAGACGGCTGTTCTGGTGGCATACGGGCCCTCAGGCCATGTGTGTGACCTTAATGGCTGCAGCATATGTCATCAGTAATCTGATTTGGAGATTGTGAAAGAAGAAATGGAAGGAAAAGCAGAAAGAGAGAGCAAGGGATAGAATGAAAGCTATTACTCTGAATCCTTCTCTCAAGGGACTTCCACATGTAATATTCAGATCTAGGTCATGCTATATACAGTGGGTACGGAAAGTATTCAGACCCCCTTAAATTTTTCACTCTAACTTGCTGAATAAAAGTATTAATTACTTTCAAAAAAAAGAAAGAAAACATTTACTGACTCCAAACATGAAGCAGCTCAACTGTTTCGAACATTGATAATAAATCAGCATATTAGAATAATTTCTAAATGATCATGTGACACTTTTAAGTTAAAAAAAAGAAAAAAAAAAAAAAAAAAAAAAAAAAAGGCCACATGTCACTTCACTTTCACTGAAGACTGGAGTAATGATGCTGAAAATTCAGCTTTGTGTCACAGGAATACATTATATTCAAATAGAAACTGTTATTTTAAATTGCAATAATATTTTACAAAATAACATGTTTTTTTCTGTATTTTTGAACAAATAAATACAGTCATGATGAGCACAAGAAACATTTAAACATTTAACATTTAAAATATAAAAAATCGTACTGATCCCAAACTTTTGAATGATAGTGTGTGTGTGTATATACAGTATATATATATATATATATATATATATATAAATGGGAAGTGCTCAGCCTGGTTTCATAATCAATACCATGTGGAAAACTGAGTGCTGAATGCAGTGTTGAATGAAAGTATCATGCCTTCACTGAAATGAGCATGTAGATTTTGTTTTAGCTTTTTTGAGGGCAGACATGATAATTTTTCACATTTCTTGCCCATCAGCTTGTTTGAGTCACTCACTTTCTAACACTTGCAATACAAATGTGGTATTTGGATTCTGATCAGGCTCTGCCACCATGCTGCTTTGAATCCCAGTATCCACAGTGGAGAATAAAAATATAGGGTTTGCATTGAAGACTTAGACGCTCAAAGCTGTATTGTGAACATAAAGATTATAAATAAAACATGGAAAATTAAAATATATTATTGAACATTTCCAGAGTTGTATCGTGTGCAACATATTAGCATTTTTTGTAAAAATACATTTTTGTTTAGTCATACACATACAGTGTTATATCACTAGCCCGTACCACCTGTTGCCCCATCAAAAGCGAGATTAAACTCCTATGTACAAACAGCTAATCTAAAGAAAATCCTGCACATTAGATAGCATTCACCACCCCTTTCCCTTCAGCTGGCATTCAGCCACTGTACATAGTGGGATCCTGTGGATTAAGAAGGCTAGCATTAAGTCATTTCTTTCTTCAAGACAATGGGACTGAAAAACAGCAAGTAAAAACCTACAAAAACACATATGCAAGTTTAATGCAACATGATGGGAATATAGACATAAACAGCTAATAAACAAGAAACTGGAGCACACTAATGTAGTTGCCGTTATCTGTTAAAAGCATAATGTGAACAGGAAGAAAATGGCTAAGCTATACAAAGTGTTAAGCATCTTTATCAAAGGACATATGTGGTACAATACAATATCAAAGCAACTGTTTGCACATCTAACTGACCTTTGAGTGACGTCTGCAACCCTGACAACTTCTCAAATCATCACAATCACAGAGGTTATGAAGACAGGCACCTCAATACCGTGTTGTTGCCCTGTGCGTGACTTCTGACACAAACACACCTCAGGCTGCTGGCACTAGAGTCGGGGTCAAGGCCAACTGCAAACAATCAACAGCTGCCTTGAGTCCACTCCAAGAAATTTCCATCTGGGTATTGTAGTCTTAACAACTTAACCTCTGTAGTCCCCGGATAGGAAGAGAAGTAAATGCATCTCATTAGTTGATCTGGATCACTGGTTTTCAATCCTGTTTCTCAGGGCACCCTTAACAGAATGTTTTAGTTCCAATCCTGGCCTTCCATGCCTCACTCAATTAATCAAGTGCTGACTGAAGACTACAGATTGAACCAATTGATTTAGCTCTGTTAGTTTAACATCAGAGCTAAAAGCGATCTGTCGGGGTGGGCTTTCAATTTAAAAACCACAAAAAGCACTTCCTTCAAACTCCTACAAGTGGATATGTAAGAGTATTCTTAGGTCAATGTGAAATCAGAATTGATCCAATTTACTTGCTTAATGTGAGTTCCTGTAGCTCAGGCAGTACAGAACGGTGCTAGCAAATCCAAGGTCATGGGTTCTTTAGATAAAAGTTTAGCCAAATGCATAAACATAAAACAATTCTAAATGAAATACTTGTGATCACTTTTAAATTAATATATAGCAATAAAATCTGGTAAACACATCAAAAATATCAATTAGATATGTAATATCTGAAGGTAAAGACTTTGACAACCATGAAAAAGGGCTGGGTGATTTTCACATTAGTCGATATTTATAATTATGAAGATACATTTCAAACATTTATTTCTTTGAAGTTTAAAGGCAGATTTTTGCTCAAGTGAAAGTTGTAAAAACAAACACACACACACACACACACACACACACAGACCAATAACTGGTGGCTTTAAACTTCTCTTTATGGTCAGAACACGATAAACACTTCATGCTACTCAAACTGTGTATACACTTTTTGTGTGCATATATGCTCTTTTTCCATTTTGCATTTATTTGTACTTTTACTTTCAATACTTCAATACTTAATATTTAAAAACATGCTTTTCATACTTAAGTACAATAAATATCACATACCTTAAAACTTTTACTCAAGTAATATTCAAAATGGTGACTTTATCTTCTACAAAAGTCATTTTCTGGTAAGATATCTGTACTTTTACTTAAGTGTCACTTTCTGGTACTTTATTCAGCACTGCTAATGAGTGATATTGTTTCAAATCATGAAACAGGTTTGCATTGCCTGACTTTGATGATGCGTATCTTCAGCAACGTTGAAGTGCAGGCTGCAGTATTAATAATATGACTTTTTTTCTATTTTGTCTCTTAGAAATGCCCATTTGACAGTAGCTTGAGTTTACAGGAGTAGCTTGAGTTAGGATTAGGGTTGCAAAAATGTGGAAAATTTCCAGTAAATTTCGGAAATACAAAAACGAGTCTCACTACAAATCTAGTGAAATGCTGTAATCAGCCGCGAAAATAAAGCCTAACTGGTGGCTGTTGCGTTCCCAAACATGCATCACAGCACGTGCAATAAACAAGTTCACTGCATTCATTCACGGTGAACGGAGCCGTTCTGAGGTGGGGAAAACACCGGATCACAAGCTGATTGCCTGAACATTGTGTGCACTTCGCTTTGAAACACACAGCGAAAACAGACTTAAAGAAGGGATTAAGCATATTGTACTTTCGGTTTTAGTTTGGTTGACAGATACTGTGCCAAAGCATAATGGGCCAAAACACAACTTTAAAGACTTTTTATGTTAGAAAAAGAAGTTTAGACTTGTTTTCCCAGAAGACCTATCGTTTCATATCGTCATGTGACCACGATAATATTGAGACAGTTTTGCTATCACGATATTGATAATATCGTTACATCCCTACACATTTCACAATCCACTCCATTGCAGATGGATTAAATTAACCTAGCGCTGGGCAGTTTGACCAAAAATCTGTATCACTTTTTTTTTCTTTTCTGGTAGTTCTGGTAATTCTGGTAGTTTCACGGATTATCATGGTTCTTCCCTGACTGGGCCTTTATATGAATCAGAAGGCATGAAACAGTTGCAGAACCACTGCATTTTAATCACTATTCAAACAAAGATGCTACATGTAGAATGAGCAGTTGATTTAACTTAGACTGTATAATTTCACATTTTTAAGCAAAAACAGAATGGTCTGACTTTAGCTTTGTGAAATTATGCTACATAAAACATCTGCACAAAACAAAAACAGCAGACGGGTTAAATGAAAATTCAAATTAAATCTCTGACAGCAGGTGGCACTTATGGACCAACAATGATCAAGTGTTTCCTTGGTTACAGCTGTAAACAAAGCAAAGCAGAGGTAAGATGAAAAGAAAATACAATCTACATTTTCTGAAGACAGTCAGTTCCCCTCAGAGAATTCATATAACCCCTGACTCCCAATTCAATATTTAGGATTTTCATCCAATATTTTGCGCATCGTGAACAGTGATCTTGCTCTGTTTTTTTTTTTTAATTCATACCAGTTACGTAACCGGTATATCGCCCAGCACTAAATCAATCCCTGCTCTACATTCTATCCTGTTTCACAGGGAAATAATATAAGATATAATGTGAATAGCGATTCACATTGACTTTAAAAATGGAAGTTCCATTATAATGCCCTTGATTTTAAATGTGACTACACATATATGGTGCAAAAGCTTTGTCTGCTTTCAGAACATGAGTTGGCAACCCACGGTGCAACTCTCTGACACAGTAAACACTTGCGGCAACTCATTTAAATCTCTGAGAAGTTTGTTTATATCATGCCTTGCGCTCAACTTGTCTAGAATGTAACATGTACTGAAAGCAGAGCATTGAGGTCAGACAGTGACGCTTTAAGGACATCTCCATTTCCTCTCTTTCTCTTTCTCTCAATCCATCTGTCTCTCCAACTCACTCGGGCTTGCTCTTTCTCCCTCTCTGTCTTCGTATGTCTTGGACCCAAATATATATTGACAGCCTACAAATTGCTTCAGGACTAGGCAGTGAGGTGTTTTAAGAGAAAGTCATTTTATAAAGAACCACTGAAATTACTGCTGTGTGCAGATGCTGGTTTAGACTGTTTTAAGACTTTCAGAGAAAAAAAGCAACAAAAAAAAGCATAACACGTTATCCCCAAGACAAGCAGGATTAAGTGTGTGTGTGAGGGGGTCTTATTGTCATAATTTGCTTATTTCCATGCAATTTGCTGTTTTATTACTTGAATAGGTTGGTGGGAAACACATTCTATACCCCTGGATTTCACCAGCTTTATTTGGAATTCAGCATTTGGGAGTTTAAAATTACAGCTTACACAGGGCTACAGTTCAATAGACACTACTGATTTGATTTTATTGAAATCACAGATGCATCTGCTGCTCATTTATGACAGCGTGGCATAGTTAGACCAGCAATTTTCTTCATTCTCTGAAGAAAAAATTGGACACATAAACAAAAGTAGCCCCCCCCCCCAGTATTCAAACAATTAAAACATTAACCTAACCTCTGCATACAAAATAACAAACTGATCATCACAATACAGTGTTGCAGTATTGCAGAGATGCATTGTTTCATTTTAATAACCTGTCATGAATGATTTTCAAGCTGAAAATTCAGACATTGTGTGTGAACAAATCTTTATCCTGTGAAAATGTGGGTGATGTGAGCTGCTGTTGAGGATTGTTCCATGTTCAATACAAGATAAACTTAAATGACTGTGTTTGTAGCATAACGTTGATTTCCAAACTGTATATAATAATAATAATAATAATAATAATATACAACTTGTATTAGCTTTGATAGCCAGACTTACAATGGTTTGCATGTGACTATAGTGAATATAGTGTGATAAAATCACTTACTAACCAAACTATGTGCTTAAAAAAAGCTTAATATTTCACAGCCACTGTTTACCTTCGTTTTAAGTGCCTTACTATAATTATAAAAATAAAATAACAAAATACAATTTAGAATTTAAATGATTTGTTGTGTATTCATTTCTCAATAAATGCTCCTGATTGAACTTAAAGAACCTAGAAAGTCCTGATAATACAGATTATAAGAAGAAAATATTGAAACATATGAAGTAATAGGAAATATATAGGTAAAATAGATCATCTTCACGCAGGTGTAATTTCAAGTTTTCAGACAGTTAAGAACCACTGCACTCTTAGTACTACTTTTAAAAACTAGGTTTAGAATATATCAGCTTTTATCTGAGAAAGTGTACTAATCATATACATTAATTCAGAATATGCTTAATCTGTGTCCTCAGTAGTGTAAAGCTGATATGTCACTGACACTGTCTCGCTCTCTTTAGTCTTTCATCTTTACAACATGCCTGTTACTGGAACTGAGGGGAGGATCAAATTAGCCACTGAAATCCTTTTGAAGTAGCTCTATCAAATATGAGATTAAAGGAAAACAATGAAGAGTTTTTTCCTCTCTCTCTTATGACATTGCGCACTGCCATGAGCAATTTATAGGAAAATGGGCACAGAAGCCAACAGAGATTCTCCATCTAATATCACACAAGCCTGTACTGAATGGAGAGAATAATGTGAAAAACTAAGAGGTGGGGAGATTAGGGGTTGGATGGATGGGCAGAATGCCCAAATTACAATAAATGGGAATATCTCATTTCCTGTGTTAAATTGAATTAGTGTGCCTGAGGTGTACACATTGCCAGACCACCTATTTATGTTTTTTTTTGTTTTACAAAGTTGGCTTACTCTTCACAATTATTAGACAAAAACACATATTTTGATAAGGCTGCGATAAGGATGTTATCTTGGTGTGTAATTAATTAGCTAAATGTGATTAATTGTTGCCACACTGTTTATAGAGCTTACAGCACCCTATTACTTTAAAGCAGAGGTTTTCACTCTTGACAGTCTTAACCAATGCAAAACAGCAAAATATATACAGTATATGTATATTCATATATATTAAATTAAAATAACTAATATTGGTGTTTGCTTGTTTTGTTACTGATCCTAGCAAGCAATATCTTTTTAAACAACATTTTTCTAGCCTCCTTCTCCATCTTATCCTCCATTTTCCCTCAGGTTCTCTTCATGACACCCCAAAAAAAAAAAAAAACTAAAACAGCATTTTTCTTTCATTTCAGCAAGAAGGAAAGCCTATACATGCATGTTTTAAATTGAGAGGCACAGTATTCCCTTTCCCCACTGACTCAGAAGTCTCGGTTCACAGTTTACACTCATTACCCCTGACAACCTTGACATGGCTTCAGGACATATTAAACTCTGACATCTCACTGTATTCTTAATGACACAGTTTTTTTTTCTTTTTTCTGGTGAGTAAAAACAAGGAGTCTCTCAACAGCTGAACATACAAGTTAATATCCCTTGAGGCTGAAAAGCTAGTTCTTGAGGTGGGGCAGCACAAAGTTGAAAACATAAACTCTTTCCTTTTATTGATGAACACAATGGGGGTCATTCTAGTTTACCTCAGAGCCCTCTATTGGGTTTATTGTTTTGTGGACGGGATGAAAACACTTATGGGACTCAGAAATCCACAAAACAGCCTTCTTATTTGTTATTGAATTGCAGTGCAGCTAGGTAGTAGTGATAGACTTAGAATTGTGTTTAAAGCTTTGAGACCTGAAAGAATAATCAAGTATGTCTTTCTAAAAACAAGAACAATGCATATCACATTAAAAGTGTCATCATTTGCTTAAATTAGTCAGTTTCAAATATAAGTTTTCATATCAATCATTCTGCAACATTGACTCTGCTGTGGACTGTTCAGTCGACTGTAACTATGAGCTGTAAACTGCTCTTTATAACTTCTGAAAATGTTTTTTTTGTCACATTATGCAAATCCCTACTGTCCTCCTTAAAGTCTCCAGAGCCTGATATCACAGAATAATCAGTCATAACTAGCTCTTACAGCTAATCCTTCCCACTGTGTGAGTAACTGCCACTTACAATTAGCATGTTAGTTTAGCGTGTGGCCTTTGCCGTGGAATAAATATCCACCTCTTAGCATCTAGACTCACAGTCTCGCAGCAATAGTAGACATCCCTTCCCAGTGTTATTTTAGCAATTATAGTATTTATTATTACTAAAATAATAATAAAAAAGGCTTGATATATTTTTTTATATTAAATAAGTCTATTTTATAAGGTTTGTAAGATGTATTGCTTTTCTTTCTTGTACTGGCTCATCCCTAGAATGGATATTTGTTGGGAAAAATTTGGACACTGTATTTCGTTCACACCAGTCTGTATTCTGAAGATTTTTACAGAGGGATTTATTCATATATAATTTGCTTGATTGTATACAACATTTTATTCCCACAAAAATTGTGAAAATATATTGTTTTCTGGCTGTTCAAAGATTTTTCGGAATTATGGAGAGAAAAAGAGACACCCAAAATCCCCTCTGTAAAAACATTTGACTCTGAAAAAAATTTAACAAGAATTTTGAAACTGACTTCATCCAGTGTTCAGATTTTTGTACTAGAAATGTATGCTCAGCGCATATTTCATTAAATAATGCCTCATTTGCATATTTAAACATAACATTTTAGAAAACTTGTAATACAAAAAATGTTTGTGTGAGGAGTGGGGGCGGGGCCGAGAGCCATGGGAATGGAGCGAGGCCGGTGGAGTAACTGATAATAAGTGACACCTGCACCACACACCGGTCTCGAGTCCCACGGAGGAGCTCCGGAAGGATAAAAGGAGGACCAGGCCTGGATTATATTTTGTGTTTTGAATGTTTACTTTCATTTTGTGTTTGTTTATTTTATTAAAGTTTTGTTTAAATGTTCGCCGGTTCCCGCCTCCTTCTTCCCGACCTTCGAACGTTGTTACAGTTTGCAATTATCAATGTAATCAATCAACTGGGTAAGTAAGGTCATAACTATTAGTTAATAGTTTTACCCTATTCCCCTGCAGTGTCTTACCTTAAGAAAAATGGTTCTAAACAGTACCAGAAAAGGGTTCTTCAGCTTGTAACAATAGCAGAACCCTTTTTTGTGCTAAATAGAACCCTTTTTATAGGATTCCATAAATAACCATGCTTTGAAAGTGCTATATAGATCCTTAAAGGTGCCAAAAAAAAAACATTTGTAATGATAGTTTATTTTCATTTATATTAGTATATTACTAATATAATATAACATATTAATATACTAATATTGTTTTATTAATACTGTTTTAATACATTATGTATTACTATTGTTTTTTTTTACCCCTCTATCTGCCTGGTCTTATAATATCTTATAGCGTCTATCAAGGTTTTCATAAAAAACAACACCACCACCACCACCAACAACAACAACAACATGTTGTGTCAATTAGGTATTTTTATTTGATTTAATGACGTGAAATTGTAGCAAAAATGACAGTGATCTAACAACCGTTATTAGCAGAATACGTTAATAAATGACAATTGACACTGAACATAAATACTTACAGAAGTAAAACAAAAATAGAAACATTAAAATAGTGTAATGAAGACCAAGTTCCAGTGAAATACTGTATTTTAACAGTCCTCTATGACGCCTGTAAGTCCATCATTATGTGTATTTTGGTGTGATTGAGTGGCAGTTTCTCTTTGCAGATGATGAGGTTGTAGGATGTGACATCATCTGAAAAGCACAATTGAGTTTGGCGTAACAATGTGCTTCCTTCCATTTGTTTATGTTAAAACAACTGTTTATGAAGGCCAAAAGCAGTATATGAGCACTTCACAATGTTATATTTATGCATAAACCCAAGTAATAAAAAATCTAACAATATGGACCATAAATTCTGTATCTTTGTTAGTGGAGATGGGGAAAGAAGTATCCTTAACTGAACAGAGCTGGTCACACTTACATGTTCTCTTAAACTAAAGAGAGAAAAATACATGATTGGTAGGAAACCAGTTACAGTTTGAAAGTTAAAAATAATAGACATTTTAAGAAATAAATAATTTACCTGTTGAGAGTGTGTTGACAGTCTGTGTACTGTAGTTGGATGGCCGAGGTAAAAAAAATCAGTAATTATTATAATGAAAAAATAATATATATATATATATATATATATATTTTTTTTTTTTAGAGAGTAGCCTCCGCTAGGGATTTACATTAAAACAGCAACAACATATTGTGTGAATTAGGTACTTTTTTATTGACGTGAAATTGTAACAAAAATGTCAGTGCTCTTAACAACAGTTGACATTGAACATGAATAAATAAATACATAAAGAAGTAAAACACAAAATAAAAACAAAAAATAGATGGGATGAAGACTAAATTCCAGTGAAATATCTTCACAATCTTTTGTGATGCCTTTAAGTCCATCATTTTGGTGTGATTGAGTGGCAGTTTCTCTCTGCAGAGGATGAGGTTGTGGGACGTGATGCATCTGAAATACACAATTGAGTTTAAAGTTGTCCATTTGTTTATGTGAAAACAATAATATATATGAAGGCCAAAAGCAAAAATGGACAGAATGTGACAAAAGAGCAACAATATATTGTTGTGACAAGTCCCAGTAAGTCTAACGCAGTACACATAGCAAGGTTTTTTTATTTATTTAATTTTTATAATAAATAAACAGAATAAAAAGTAGATAGAAAATAAATAGAATAGAGCTAGTGTTAGAGGGTAAATTTTTTTTTTTTATATATATAATAATTAAAAAGAAAACAAGTAGATAGAATAGAAATAGAACAGAGGGTTCTAGTGTTAAATAAAAAAATATATATAATATGTATTATAAATTCAGTGTCTCTGTTACTTACTTACAGAGAGAAGTATCCTCGGCTTAACAGAGCTGCTCACACTTACATATGACCAAAAAGAGAAAAGAACATTTATTTGAAAACCAGTTACAATTTTAAATTTGTATTTAAATTAAAGAATGGAATAATTTACCTGTTGAGTGTGTGTTGACAGTCTGTAGTTGGATCACTGAACTCCAGAAAATCAGTAATGAGCAGCTTTGACAGTTACAGATTTAAAAAAATAATAAAAAATGGGCGGGACTAAAGAAACCTAAACGCTAACGTCTAGGTTACTTGTGTAACCCTCGTTCCCTGAAGGAGGGAACGGAGACGTTACGTCAGTGACTGACGAATTGGGATCTCCCCCGAGAGCCCAATCCCCTTCGAGTGTAAACTAAACAAGCCAATGACAGTTGGCGTGCGTGTTTCGCCACGCGCACGGCGCAGAACTGTTGGGCAGAGCCCTCCCCCGCCGGCCTGGGAGATCGGGGAGTCCAGGAAGCAATACTTGTCGGTCTCCCTCATATCCGCCAAGGTCAGCCATAGGTGCCGCTCCTGGACCACCAATGTGGACATCGTCTGACCCAGGGCCTCCGCCGTGACTTTCGTCGCCCTTAGCGCGAGGTCCGTCGCCGTGCGCAGTTCCTGCAGCCCACCCGAGTCAGCACCACCCTCGTGCAACTGCTTCAACGCCTTGGCCTGGTGGACTTGCAGGAGGGCCATGGCGTGCAGGGTGGAAGCGGCCTGTCCAGCGGCACTGTAAGCCTTAGCCGTCAGAGCGGATGAGAACCTACAGGCCCTGGACGGAAGGCGTGGACTACCTCACCAGGCGGCGGCGCTCTGCGGGCCGAGCTGCATAGCGCGCTCAACCGGAGGGATGTCCACATACCCTTGGGCCGCCCCCCCGTCGAGGGTGGTGAGGACGGAGGAGGTATCAGGTCTGTTTCGGGCAGAAAAAGGTGCCTTCCAAGACTTAGTGACCTCCTCATGCACTTCCGGGAAGAATGGAACCGGAGGCGGCTGCCGACGAAAGCTGATGTGCGTTTGCACGCGCTCTCCTTTTATACCCGCGCTGCGGGGCGGGGTGCGCGTGGCGAAACACGCACGCCAACTGTCATTGGCTTGTTTAGTTTACACTCGAAGGTGATTGGGCTCTCGGGTGAGATCCCAATTCGTCAGTCACTGACGTAAAGTAGAACGTGACTGACTGAATGGGAACAGAACCATTTCAGCATAAAATGTTTCTTCAGGATGCTGTGGTTCTAAATAGAACTGTTACTACATGTAAAGAACTTTTAAAGAACCATCTTGTCCTTGTTGAGCCATCAACCATCATTATCTGCCTTCATCCTATCCAAGTCCTTTGCCCCTGATTTGCTTTTAAGAGACACCAGACCACAAGAACAGAGCAAAGCCCTAATATTATAATCTCTGCATATTCATATCTGCCTGAGGACGGCTCCCATAGGGCCCTGAAAACCTGGTCTTGCCCTTTCTCTTGTAAGTTCCATTTTTTCAAACATTCATTGAGCAAAGCGCATCACAACTCTCTCTCTCTCTCTCTCTCTCTCTCCCTCCATTATTGCTGATTATCCTCTCTGGGCAGAGATGTCATCTCTAAAACCATCTAGAGAGCTAAACAGACCACCTTCCTATCCGTTCTGCACCATAACTGTTATCATATAACAGTGCAGCCCAGGCTGAATGGCTTAAATTGGAAATCGTATGCAAGCATTGGCCCAAAGATAAATCCCAGACCACATGCATTAGATACAATATTGAAATAATGTGCATTACTACTGTAATGATATATTGTTTTGGGGAGAAGATGAACAATTCCCCTTTCCCTTTGGCCACAAATAGGGAAACAATAATATAAATGTTGGAAAAAAAAAGTAATTCTGTAAATTCTTCTGTAAGCAACCTAAAATTACAAGGTCATTAAAATGTTTTCATGTGGTCCATTTTTTATGTTTCACACTAAAATTAGCATGCTGCTAACAGTCAATTAGTCATTAGAGCACTGTCTCACACCAGCGGTCAGTCAGACGGAGGTAGATTGGATGGGGTCAAAGAACAGTCTGATGTCCAGTCCTGGCTCTTCATCAAACGCTTAGCGTGGCCAGAGCAGTTTGACACCAACCAGCTGCTGTGTGTCATCTTTTCCTCTCTCTCTCTCCGCATCTCCGCTCATGGACATAGAAGGCTCCACTCAGATTACACTTA
This sequence comes from Sinocyclocheilus grahami, assembly GCF_001515645.1. Taxonomy (NCBI): domain Eukaryota; kingdom Metazoa; phylum Chordata; class Actinopteri; order Cypriniformes; family Cyprinidae; genus Sinocyclocheilus; species Sinocyclocheilus grahami. The sequence goes on from NW_015506942.1 coordinate 35,577, forward strand.
CTTTGGCAAACCTTCATCCATCCAGAGCTGTTTAATCTTTTCCAGTAGTGAATCTCCTGCAGCAGCTGCCTGTCCTGCACTACTTTGATCACTGGCGTGCACCGTGTGTGTCTCTCTCCCGTTGCCTGATCACAGCTGTCTCTGCTGGATGTGTTCTCCAGCACTGTTGAAGAGCTTGGTCTTTAAAGACTGTCAAGTATACAAGACTTCATTCCAAATTCACACGACTTGCTTTTGATTCATTGTGCGTTGAACTTCATGAGGTGTGAACCACACAGCTGCATTTTGAGCAAGATCTCAATCTCACTGTAACCCTAAAAGCTTCAGTACTGGAAAAAACCCTGTTGATTGAGTAATTGAGTACAATTTTAAATGCTACAAATTTTTAATTTTTAATGTTGTAATGTGTAGTTTAAAAAAATGATGTAATTGTTGTTAATTTTGAGACTTTCTAAAGATTACATATAACAGTCTTGTTAAATTATTAGTGTTTTTAAAGATAAACTTTAAGTAAGCTATATAAAAAAACAGTCTATATTAAAAAATAACTATTATGGTGTCAATATATTGTACATTGCTAGTTTTCAGAAAATATACACTGCCAGTTGGGATCAGTGAATTTTTTTCAGACAGAAATTAAGACTTTTAATGAGCAATGATGCATAAAAATAATCAAAAGTGACAGTAAAGAATTGCACATCATGGTTTGCTTGTAAAAAAAAAATACTGATAAAAATCTTGAGTATAAAACTAGCATATTAGAATGATTTATGAAGCATCATGTGACACTGCCGAAAATTCAGCTTTGTCAACAAAGAATAGATTACAGTTACTGTTTTTGATCAAATTAATGCAGGCTTGATGAGTATTAGAAACTTTCAAAAACATTAAAAATAAATAAATAAATCTGACCCCAAAATCTAGTTGTATTGTAGTCTGAATTTAGATAATTTAGTTCATTTTCGTAAAAAAATAAATATTCTTAAAACATTTGCACATAAACCTAAACACTAAATCACTAAATGCTTAAAATTAAATAAAAATATTTTCCAATATAGTAAGAAGAAAATTCTTACATTTCTGAATTTTACTTCATTTCGAGAATGATTAGATATTTTTAAAAGAAGAAAAATGCTGTTAAGGAAAAGGGATTTTTGCACTGAAACCAAGTTGTTGGGGATTCTACAATATATCTACTCCTCAGCCTTCAAAGCCCTGGCACAAAAGGGACTGACTTAGAGAGGAAAGCTATCGTTTGAGAATAGTCTGTTCAAAAGTATTACCTCCATCTGCTAAAGGCTCTCTTTATTTCTCCCCAAAGCCTTTTCTTCTCTCCCTGCACTGACCGTTGTGTCCAAGCTAATCAGGCTACCTGTCGTCAACGTGGCCAGTCTCAGTCTGTTCATTTGGCAGATCCAGAGACTCCTCTGTCAGCCAAGTGACAGAAAAAACAACAACACTCCAAACGCTCTTTCTCGCTGACATCTGGCTCCTTGGCCCATTGCAATGACAGAGCACCATCTCTGGTTCTCTATCAAAAAGGAAAGCAAGCAAAAAAATATGAAGTAAATAGTCATTAAAAATACCAGAAATGTAATATCTATTTATTTATTATTATAAATCTTATTTGTACAGGTGTGACCAATACTGAAATGATAAATGCTGGAATGATTTTGCATTGGAGAGACACCTCCTTTGGCATCCAGTTGACTGCTAATTACTTTTTAAAAACAATGAAATAAATAAATCAGAAAACAGGCATTCTGTCCCCGATCGCATTTCCCAAAAATCACAGTTGCTAAAAGGCCACAGCATTATACACAAGCAGCAGAGTGATCAGTCAGTGTCTGAGATCAAAACCAGCAACCCACATTTGTACATCTCCATATAAAGGTCAGCTGATGATTCATGGGAGCTCTGTGATGGGAGGGACAGTTGTCTTGCCAAGAAGGCACAAACTCCTAGTCAAAATATCTCCTATGTACTTCCAGTTTAGGGTAAATCCATTATGAATGAAACACTGAGAAATCATACTAGAAGGATTAATGAACCAGACCACTCAAAGAAATACTCATGTCATTCCAAACTTGTATGACTATCTTCTGTGGAACATAAAATATATTCTGAAGAATGTTGGTGACCAAATAGTTTTGGTTCCCATTTTTACTTTCACAAATGCAATGAAAGTCAGTGGAGACCAAAACTGTGGAGGGTTTCAGAGAAACGCATCAGGTTACGTATGTAACCCTAGTTCCTCGAGGGAACGAGACGCTGCATCGAAAACGCTAGGGGAACGCCCTTCAGCGTGACGGGCTCTGAATCTCGTGTGTAATCAGACCAATAGATGGACGAGATGTCACGGCGGGTGACGTAATGACCAGGAGGCTAAAAAAGTATGTGCGGTGAGACCAGCATCAGCTCCTAGGAATGAAGCAAGCGGTGGCAGGGACGCCGGAAGTATGGCACCGATACGCAGCGTCTCGTTCCCTCGAGGAACTAGGGTTACATACGTAA
>NW_015506942.1:38157-38615 GCF_001515645.1 Sinocyclocheilus grahami
AGAACGAGAATGCCCACGCCGCCAGACTTCTACGTCTCTGCCGAGTGTGGAAGATTGCACAGCTAGGGCGAGAGGACAGAAGAGCCAGGAGTGGCTCGCAAGTCTAGACCATAAAACCTAACAAAGGAAAGGGGTGTGGACCAACCAGCCGCGTTGCAGATGTCCTGCATTGGAACACCCACTAAAAAACCTTAGAGGCTGCCACACTACGAGTTGAGTGAGCCTTGACCCCTAACAGCAAAGGGAGATCAGAGGACTCATAACAGCTGGAGATGGCATCCACTATCCACCAACTGAGGGTCTGTTTAGTTGCCAGCAGACCTCTCTTAGGGGTACCGTAACAAACAAGCAACTGGTCCGCCCTCCTCCACAGGGCAGTTCTGTGGACATATGCATCCAGTGCACGCACCGGACACATGCAGTTTAGCCTCTGCTGGTCTGGATCCTCGAAGGGAGGA
>NW_015506942.1:39645-55759 GCF_001515645.1 Sinocyclocheilus grahami
ACTGCACAGCTACGGCGAGAGGACAGAAGAGCCAGGAGTGGCTCGCAAGTCTAGACCATAAAACCTAACAAAGGAAAGGGGTGTGGACCAACCAGCCGCGTTGCAGATGTCCTGCATTGGAACACCCACTAAAAAACCTTAGAGGCTGCCACACTACGAGTTGAGTGAGCCTTGACCCCTAACAGCAAAGGGAGATCAGAGGACTCATAACAGCTGGAGATGGCATCCACTATCCACCAACTGAGGGTCTGTTTAGTTGCCAGCAGACCTCTCTTAGGGGTACCGTAACAAACAAGCAACTGGTCCGCCCTCCTCCACAGGGCAGTTCTGTGGACATATGCATCCAGTGCACGCACCGGACACATGCAGTTTAGCCTCTGCTGGTCTGGATCCTCGAAGGGAGGAGGACTGAATGCCTGGAGTACGACAGGCCGAGGTGCAGAGGAGGGGACCTTAGGGACATATTCCACTCGTGGGAACAGAAACGCCTTTGCCAGCCCAGGTGCAAAGTCTAGGTAAGACGGGGCCACAGAAAGGGCCTGCAGATCCCCAACTCTCCAGAGGGAAGATATTGCCAGAAGAAAGGTAGTTTTTACAGTCAGGAGGCGATCAGATGTCTCCTCAATAGGCTCGAAGGGAGGCCTACAGAGAGCCTGTAGCACCACAGCCAGGTCCCACGTGGGGACACGAGATCGTACCGGAGGCCTCAGCCTCAGCGCACCGCGGAGGAAACGTGTAACTAGGGGTTGTCTACCCACTGACTGGCCACCAAGAGGGGCGTGGTAGGCCGCAATAGCCACCACGTAGACCTTCAAGGTGGAGTGGGTCAACCCTGCAGAGAAATGGGCCTGCAAGAACTCCAGCACTGTACCAAGCGGGCAATTAACTGAATCTAGATGGCAGTCTCCGCACAAAGAAGTGAAAAGTTTCCACTTCAAGGCGTACAGTTTCCTCGTGGAGGGAGCTCTGGATTGGAGAATGGTCTCAACAACCTCGGTTGAGAGACCGGAAGCTATGAGTTGTGCCCCCTCTGGGGCCACACCCACAATTTCCACAGCTCCAGGTGGGGGTGGATGATCATACCCTCCGCCTGTGAGAGGAGATCTCTCCTGACGGGAATCTCCCACGGAGCACCGTCGAGGAGAGAAATCAGGTCCGAGAACCATACTCGGCCCGGCCAGAACGGGGCTACTAGCAGAAGACGGACCCCGTCCCGGTGCACTCTCTCCAGAACTCCCTGGAGCAGAGCGATCGGGGGAAAGGTGTACGGACGAAGCCATGGCATCCAGCCCCAGTGGAGCTGGAGGACTTAGAGAGAACCAGAGGGGACAGTGCGATGTCATTGGAGTCGCAAACAAATCCACCTGGGCCTGGCCAAAGACTCTCCATATCTGCTTCACCCCCATGGGGATGAGATGGCGACCACTCCATAGACCAAGGGCAGGGTGTCCACTCATGACCGCTCCCCAACCGGTGAGAGACGCGTACGTCGCCAGCATTACGCCACCACTGTAGGGGCCTCATGTACAGCAGGCCAATAGGTATCACGTTGGACGCAGCTGCCATCAGATCCAGCAGTCTCTGAAACTGCTTGACAGTGAGTGACTGGCCTTCTCTGACTCTCGCGACTGCGCCGAGGATCAACTCGATACGAGCAGGAGACATATGTACCTGCATCGTGGTCGAATCCCACACCACGCCTAGATAAGTGATCCTCTGTAATGGAGAAAGCACACTCTTCTTTGCGTTTAGTCTTAACCCCAGCTTTCTCATGTGGGTGAGAACGACATCTCGATGTCGAACCACCATCTGCTCTGACTGAGCTAAGATCAACCAATCGTCGATATAGTTTAGTATGCGGATCCCCTGAAGTCACAACGGAGCCAGGGCTGCATCCACACACTTTGTGAAAGTGCGGGGTGAGAGTGCAAGGCCGAAAGGAAGAACACGATATTGGTACGCTTTGCCCCCGAAAGCAAACCTCAGGAACTCCCTGTGACTGGGAAGGATGGATACATGGAAGTATGCGTCCTTTAGATCGATCGTGACAAACCAGTCCTCGGACCTGATCTGAAGAGTAACTACTTCTTGCTCCATGACCAGAACCTGCTCGGGGCCCACCAGCGTGGGCGTAATCCCGTTGAAAAGAGGCGGAGTTGGATTCCAAATTGGATTCTGTAGCCTCTCTCTACAATGTGCAGGACCCACTGAGACACATTTGGCAGTAGTTTCCACGCTGCCAAAAAGTCTACTAAGGGAATCTGCCCTCATAAGTCCTGGGCCAGTGGCGTCAGGACTTTTTGTCCGAGGACCTCCTAGACTTAAGTACGGTCCGAAGATCCGGCTTAGCCTTGGAGGCCCCCGACCTAGAACGTTGCCTTCTTTTATTTTCTTTCCCTATGGGACAGACAGCATCAAATAAGACTCACAAACAGATATCAGACTGACACACACACAGAGCGCTTGCTGAATGACAAAAAGCTGATGCTGGTCTCACCACACGTGCTTTTATAGCCTCCTGGTCATTACGTCACCCACCGTGACGTCTCGCCCATCTATTGGTCTGATTACACACGAGATTCAGAGCCCGTCACGCTGAAGGGCGTTCCCCTAGCGTTTTCGACGCAGCTCGAGTTCCTGAAGAGGAACTCTGAAAGCACGCTGCAGGAATCTCAAGTGAACGCTAGCCAGCCATATAAATGCAAGGCAGTAAGCTCATTGGCTGCATATGCAGCATGAACCAATCAGCTTGTTCCAAGTTGTTTAACTCTCTGAATATCATCAGTTACGTTAACAACTCGTCAGCCTGCGCCATCTAGAGTTCCATGACTGAACTTTATATTTGTCATACTCAAAAAACTTTGTGGTTAATAGGATATTCACAGATGCAATGGAGCAGGCTAAACTGCACAACTAATCCCTTATTCACATAGTGTTTATATTTTGTTGGTTATTATGAAAAAAAAATCTGAGCTACAATGCTCAACTTTCCCAAAAAAAATGTTGTAAATAGAAATCCATGACACACACAGTGCTCACACAAATACAAGAGTTTGAAAGAAGCCACCTATCAGCTGGTATCAAATTGAGTGCGAGGAACACGGTACTACTGGTACAGCAGAAGGTATCATTTTTACATTTCAATATTGACTTTGTACCAAAGCACCAGTACTTTTGAAAACCCTGCTAGAATATACCAATAACATACAATACAGTTCTATAAAACTTCTCCTAGTCTAGTCAAACGTTTGGTATGACATGAGGGTGAGTAAATGACAGAATTTTCAACTGGCAGTGAATGATAGTGGTGTACCACTTTGTGTGAAAGGCCTTCAATGTATTTTATTTCATATTAAATGTATCTTACTAGATTGCTTCTTTCTCTTTCAGTCTCGCTCCTCCTTTCTTTCTCGTCCACTTGCTCTCTGAAATGAGGGATGGGTCACTTCCATTTATTTCATTTTTACAATGTTACCCCTTCACACATTCCCCAACACTCCAAATCAATTATATTAAAGACAGTCTATAACCTCGAGTAAGGTGTCCATTTGGGTCACAAATATAAAAAACCAGCTGTAATTAGTTTTGAAATAATGAACGTTTGGCCCCTATGGCGCTCCATAATTAACATTCACTTTGCATATCTTAGTGTTTGCCAGCCAACCCTGACACTTCAAGCGCTTCGAGCTCCTGTCTGTGTCTCTGTGTGCGTGTGTGTGTAATAGGGTTTAAGAAGTTTTTCCTGAGCTTTAGAGCAGTTGTGTCTACTTCCACTTCTCCCAGTGAGACCAGAGGGTGTGTGGAGGGTCTCCTTCCCCCTTAAATGCTGTCCAAGTGTCACAACCACTCATCAGGACAAGCTCCACCTGACATATGAAATCAATCCAACCGATCATGCCTGTGTGCTAGTGTGCTGTTGGCCCCTCTTCAGCCAGATATGGTTTTGGAAATTCATACGTTTATTTTGGTATTCTTTCATCGTAAACAGTGAAGCAACTATGAAACGCGACGGTGGGGTACATACATATTGTATGTACAACCATTAAAAAGTTTGGGTATATACATAAATACACACACATAAACACATATTCTATATTCTACAGTATGTATCCGTGCACCAATTAGCCCCAGTCTGCTACCAAAATGGAAAGAACATGTTTTCTTCTTGCACAGACCGTTTGCATGTGTATCATCTGGCTATATTCCATTAGTTACGTGGGAGTCATTAGCAGTCCATCAGTCTTGCATGCTATCCGCAGTCATAACAATTCCAAATAAGCATTATCATTTTGAATATGATCTTTACACGATTATTCTCTAAATGACTGCAACCCCCTTCCCCCTCCCTCCTCTGTAGTTGTTGGATTGACAATTCAACAAAAAGCAGCGTGAGTTATGAGAAATGCCACTCAATGCAAACGACACACACATAAACAAATAAATGGATCACAGTGAAAGGAAAACCTAATTTCAGTGCCAGTAGTGGTAATACAATACAACCGGTTAACAGGCTATTATGGTTCTGGTGGGTGGGCTTCAGGCTTAATAGCAGTAACAAGGTACAGAGGAGAGCGAGACAGAGAGGAGAAGCTGGTTTTAATCTTGATGCTGGAGTGGTTTTGTGGTGTGTCTCGTAGGGCCTTTGGGCCAAAGATAGGCATCGTGGTATTTGCAGCATTGGAAATGTGTAGTAAGGTTCAAAGCTCTCTGCAGCTCATAAGATGAACATCTGGTTTCCAGCACAATGCAGGTCAATTTTAGGTGAACAAAGCACTGCTTTCTCATCTAGATTTTTATTTTTTTTACTAGTGATGAACCCAAACTGGCAAGTCTTTGCAGTTCATGCAACAATTTGGGAAGAAATATGACTACGCTGTGAGAGAAAAACCTTCTCACATCAGCATCACCCCATCCCTTCAATCGCCTACCTGGACAAAACTTTCAACATTCCCAAGCATGGAGATCACACCCCTTTCAGTTCTCCAGAATAATTTATTTCCTACTTTTTAATATTTTAATGTTGATTTGAATTTAAAATAAATGGCTCTCTAAAATGTCTGATTTTGTTCATCACAGCACAAGATTTAGCTCAGAACCTGGACACAGAGACTCAAAAGGAGTATCAGGATCTCAAGCAGAATTTTTTAGAAGAATCCCCATGCTGTTAAGCAAGGCCTCTGCTTGTCCTGTGGAGATGGGGAAATGATAGAGAGCAGGAGAGAGACAAATAAATAAACAGAAATGCATGGTTGCCATTTTAACTGGCTTCACTTGGTGTCATTAACAGTTTGAATGGGGAGGAGAACCGAACCAATGTGTGCCTTCTGGGCTCTGGCCAGCTAATAGCACATTACAGCTCCTAATTTAAAGAAAACTCTGCTTTCTGTAACAAAAAAAGACAAAAAACGATGGTTGACAGAGCGCGAGATAGCTTGAAAGAAAATCTTTTGTCTTCATTTGTAGATTTTCCTTCTGTACAAAAGGCAAAGAAGACTATTGATCAAATGGGAAGATTGCCAAAGCTGGAACATCATTAAGACCCATCCAGCATTCAATTGATCATCGGGGCTCTGGGGAAAATGAAATGCAGATGATGTGTTCATTACCAAAAGACTTCCTCATCACAACAGTGGCTATCGGGTGTACGGTAAGGGGGTGTGGGGTGCAGGGGAAAAGGGAAGAGGGGTGGAAGCATAATGACTGAAGTCATTGATCTTTGATCCGTGACAACAATTAGCATACCATTAGCATGGCATGTAAATATTAAACATGGCAGAATGTGCCATATTATTTTCGTCAATGCTCTAATGATAGTAATCCCGGCTACAAAACTAGCGCAAATGTGACTCATAAAAAAAAAAAAAAAAACACAAATCAAAGTGCAGATAAATCATAATTTCATTAGCCGGCTGCCAGAATCCAGCTTCATTGTGGAGGACGACGGGCCACACGAATCCTAATTAAAAGAATGTGCTGTGTTGCATTAACAACATGGACTCTCGTTCATCATACATTGCAAGTCTTCATCCCCAAGCAAAGTGTAAATAAAGTGTGGAAAACTTCATATGTTAGAAAAATGTTTTTCATAAAAACACAACTAGAGGCAGCCTGTCAGTTATGTTGCTTATATATCTATTTTATTTTTTTGTGTAAGATATGAGCTGCAAAACAAGGGCACATAAAATCCCCAAAAAATGATAAATAGATTTACAAAACAAAATATTTCCCCACTTCTATTGTGTACACATGCAAGAGAGTCATCATTAATATTAAAACTGATACCAATAAACTAAAAACCAATAAAGATTCTGATTAAATATACATGAAAGCCCCGCCTCCAGTCAGTCACACCAGCCAAGGTCTCCTGATCCATGGATAATGACTGATAAAACTATGTTTTTACTAGTGGACAACAGTGGATACTGTAACATTCGTTAAAGTTGCTTATTTGACGATGGTGTGTCTTCAAAATGCCTTGAAGACTCGAATGCAGCCAAGTTTGTGATTCCAGTTCACGCCCGAGAGCAAATGCAAGTGAAGAGAGGACGCCAATGTGGGGGAGGTGGGTCTGACTCTGGGCTACTTTTACACTGTTGCCACAGGTTATTATTCAAGTTAGCGGTTCTAAATACAAATATATAAGCACTAACAGCACATGACATCGTGAAAATAGTGAAAAATATCAACAGCTAGCGAAACATTTACAGAAAAATATTCTGGATTAACCTGGCTACCTTCTCACTAGAGCCCCTGCTTTACAGCACAGTTAATGGTATGCTAATGATAGGATACCTTGACCTGATTGGTTGTTGATTTTTGTGATGTAACAAAAAAAAAAAAAAATGTCAAACCGCGTTTCTGGGACTGCCTTTGGGAAAGTACAGTTTTAAAGAGAAAATACTCAGCAATGGTGTTGATTAATGGATTGGCACATGGTTTGTCTAAAAGCATATTAAAAACACCACATACACTCTTAAAAATAAAGGTGCTTCACGATGCCATAGAATAACCTTTTTGTCTAAATGGTTCCATAAAGAACCTTTAACATCTGAAGAACCTTTCTGTTTCACAAAATGTTCTTTGTGATGAAAAAAGGTTCTTCAGGTTACAAAAAGGTAAGAAAGAGATGGTTCTTTAAAGAACCTTTGACTGAATGGTTCTTTGTGGAACCAAAAATGGTTCTTCTATGGCATCGCTGTGAAGAACTTTTTGAAGCACCTTTATTTTTAAGAGTGTAGACAAATAAACAACATAAACAAAACTTGGTTTTCACTACAGGGGGACTTTAAAGTACTAGAATTTTAAAGAGTAAGTAGCCTAAACAACAAAGATAATCTGAATGTTAAAAAAAAAGTGAGGTGATACATCAGAACTTTTGGAACACTATTCGAACAATCACATTTAAGGAGTTAGCTACACCATTACAATGTTTTTTTTTGTTGTTTTTTTGCATGCGTGTCTTTATGCAAGCTTATGCACTGCATTTGCCAAGGCCATGGTTGCCTCGTCACTTTTGCATACGTGCTCTAAAGCAAATCAGCTGTGTTCTTCTCATCCAAAACGCTCTGCATCTGTTAAGGCCAGCAATCTGTTACTACTACATGGATGGTTTGGCTGCATCAACCAACAAGACAGATTAACTTACACATGGTTGCAAGTCATTTCTTTCAAGCTGTAACCAGGGTTAACCGGGGTTGTGTTTGACTCAATCTCAGTATGCCAAAGGCCTGTATTCAATACAGCATGTAAAATAAATTCAATCAAATAATACAATGTAAACACAATGCTGCGGTTTATGTAACATTTCATCTCAGACATAAGCTATGTCCAGAATGGAATAGTACTGCACTATACTGCATTACTACTGCCTTCTATACTATGTACATTGCCTATTTTTGGAAATGGTAAATAAAATGATACACATTAACAAAATATGTCAAACAATGGTATCAATTATCTGTAATTATTAACTTAAATTGTTTGCTTATTACAATTTTACATGCAAATATATTAACTTAATTACTTTAAAGGAATAATTTAGCCACAAAAAAGTGCTGACAATGTATTCATCATTAGGCCAAGATGTAGATGAGTTTATTTCTTTATCAGAACAAATTTAGAGAAATTTAGCAATATATCACTTGCTCACAGTGGATCCTCTGCAGTAAATAGATGCTGACAGAATGAGGGTCCTAACAGCTGATAAAAACATCACAATAATTGACATGTCTTTTGAAGTAAAAAGCTGCATGTTTATAATAATAATTGTAAAAAATTCTTCATTAAGATGTTTTTAACTTTAAACTGTTGTTCTCCATCGATAATACTGCTTTCTCCAGTGTAAAATAAATAAATAAATAATCAGGAGAGAAATAAGCACAAATCAAGGAAAAGTCCAAATCAGAAGAGATGTTTAAAGTTAAAACACCTTAATAATGAATTTGTTTCTTACAAACATGCAGCTTTTCACTTCACAAGTTAATTGATGGATTGGAGTCATGTGGAGTATTATGATGTTTGAACTCGTATTCTGATGGCACCCATTCACTGCAGGGGATCCATTGGTGAGCAAGTGATATAATGCTCAATTTATCTAAATCTGTTCCAATAAAGAAACAAACTCATTTGTCCTGAGGGTGAGTACATTTAAATTTTCTTCAAATGTATATTTTTTGGGTGAACTATTCCTTTAATATATTTTTTTATATAAGGCTAAAATAACTTATTCCAGTCCTTAAAAATAACTCACTTGTCACTTTTAAAATATAAGTGCATTGTGGGATACTGTTTTCCACACAGTGTTTTCTTCAGTCTATTGTAAATTTTGGGAAATGTCCTCTAGGTATGCATAAATTGTGCACAAGGCACAGTCTATAACCCTACATATTTCTAAAATAGTAAGAGGAGTACTGTAATGTGCTATAGCAGCAGATTATGCAGTGGACTGAACCAGGGTACCACAGCATGTGCTGACAGCATTCAGCTGGTTGTTATAGAGCAGAGAATATTAATGCCTGATTACTGTATGAACACTGACAGAAAGCCCATGCTCTGTCTGATATCTGTCATGCTTAGCATCTGCCTGTCACACCTCTGTGATTGACATAAATAGTATCCGCTGCTTTGATGCCTGCTTGCTGTTGCCACGGAAACATGTCAAGCTGTTTGGGTGGTTCTCAAGAGGTTTGTGAACCGCAGCGGATTGCAAGTGCAAACCTGGTGCTCAAGCTTTATTCATCTTCACATTTCCATCCCATGTGTCTCTTTACCCATCTGTCTTTGCTTCTGTATTTCTGTCAGTTTCCTGCATTTCGTTTTGTTTACGCCTGATATTAAGATTTGCTTGGGGTGATTTGATAACAAGTGTAAAGTAAAAACACGGTCCAAAACATTCAGTCAACCCACATTCAGTGTGATCACATTGCATTGCATTTGTAGTGTAAACTCTAAATCCATCCATCCAATCCAGACACATATTTGAGACGCGACTATCAAGTGTGAACAGCAATGTGTCTCGGCTGACCACTTGTAATCGATCACCTGCGACATATGTAAAAATATGTACAATATTACATTATCACTTGTAAAATGGTACAAAAGAAAAACACACAGGGCTCCGAGCATATACTCTCAATACAACACATCACACAGGCTGCCATTCTCAGTACCACATTATGTCAAATTCCCACATGAAAGAACTATTTGAAAAGCAAGGGGGGAAGTCGCTTTCCTTTTCTCTTTTGAAAGTAGATGAACTACTTGCCTAGATATGACAACATAGCATAGAGGCTTAAAAAATATTTTAATAAATAATTGAATCAAACAATAACATTTCCTCTCTTTTGATTCTGATTATTCTTATTTCCAAGACACCAACTAAAATAAATCGTCAGAATAATGAACATAGAGTAAATTTTACAATGAGGAAGAATGGGGGGGCGGGGGCGGGGGCACAATGTCAGCACTGTGGTGAAAATATACATGAATGCAGAAAGTAAACGGGTAGGGTAAAAAAAAGAAGCACTTCAAAGGCAGTGGTGAGCAAATAGAGCTTTCATTTTGAATTAAGCCCCCCATTGCTTTAAGTCAATTGTTTCAGAAGAATCAAACAATAAAAATGGGGAAAATGCCCTTGTGACATAATGTCAGGTTAAGAGAGCCAAAAAACAAAAAGAAAGAGAGAAACCAGAATATAGTAGTTTTCATTTGCTTACGAAAATCTGTTTGATATTTGTATATTTTAACATATGTATGGTATGGATTCTCTTACCTCCCTACAGGAGAGTATCTAATCAAGGTAAACATCTCATCATCCCTATCTTGATTTGTTTTAGCCTTGGTGAAAAATGGGGGGGGGGGACATTGAACTGTGCATATAAACGTTTCCCAATGCAGACAGAATATAAACCATTACTACAGGAATACCTCAGCAAAAATAAAAACTGTTATTATTTGCTCCAACCCACACTAGGAGACAGAACATCCTTAAAAAAATGCCCTTCTCTTTCATATAATGAAAGGGGATGTTGGTTTTAAATGACAAACCATAAAATATATATAATACAAATAACTCGATGATATTTAATATTCCAGCTATTCTTAAGCTGTACAATAGCTTTTCGTGCGGGCCTGTCTGAACTGAACTAATTTCCCAAAATTCCTCACTCAAAAATTGCGCCTTTTGGTTGATGCCAAACGTTTGATGCCAAATGCAACATTAGTGTGTCAGGTGATTGACGCGTCTATTGAAAATATTTAAAATATTTAAACGCAAATATTATCAGTCAATAATGAATTCAATCAAAGTCCCTTAGTCTGTTGCTAATGCACCAACACTTATATGGCTAAAGAGAAGACTTGTAATTTGTAAATATTTTATGATGTGGCATTTACAAATTACAATCACGATCTATTTTATGGAACGACACTAGAACATCATGAATATTAGTAAATGATGAAGAAATTTTCCATTTTGGGTGTACAAATCTTCTTATGCATTTTCAAGTAGGATTTGCATGCCCTCCAATTTAATAATATGAGCTTTCCCCCTTTATTGGACAGTTAAAGGATAGTTAAAATATAAATAGCTATATAATGTAAATGTGAGCATACATATATAAAATATGTCAAATATATTATATTATATTATATTATGAAGAATAGCTATGTGCTATTCTTTCCACATGGTTTGTACTGAGATATAATTATATATTGTATAATAATATAAGACAACTTTGAAGAATTTAGCTGAATAACAATGCCAACACAGGTAGGCTATAATTCCGGTTCCATTTTGGGATTGTAGGCTAGTTTAAAAGTCTAGAAAAGTTTTCAGTGTTAAAATACACTTACATCATCAATCATTAGGCAGGGTCCCCATGAAAATGGCAGATTCCTGTAATTCTGGACAGCATACATGTTCTGCCAAGATGGCACTGGACAAGAATCCAGTCAAGAATCCAATTCACTCAACCCTATCCATTCTCTGAAGTATTTTTTTTTTTCTTTCTCCCAATACACAATAGTAACTGTCACCTGCAGATAAAATTATCTAAATCCTAACAAGCACTAATAACAAAACTTTTCTGTTGAACCACAATGTGCAGAATTGCACCATTTTGTTGCCTTGCTGTTCTTTAAATTACATAGACGGCAGACAGAAAACACACACCCACACAGATGTCCACAAAAAGCGCTTGTCTGTGTCTGTTTCGCGGCAATTGAAGACAGGGCACTATCATTAGTCATTCTGTAACAGCGAAGTAATGGAATTTTCCACGGATGAGCAAGAGTTGTCACAGTATTCACAGTACAGCAGCCTATGAGAGCCAATGGACAGCTAACTTAACGGAGACTGACAGTGCCGAGAGTCCTCAATCCACTCAGATTCCCAGTCTCTTTCTCCGTCTGCCTCTCACAACCCCTTCCCCTAGATGTAAAAAAAAAAATAAAATCATATGTATCAGAATGAATTTGTTTCCTTCACAGCAGCATCACTTCAATTATTATTTGACTATTTTATAACCTGTTTTATGTCTCATTATGCTGTGGTGAACAGATGGTCTCTTGGGTGAATCTAGTCATTTACATGACTGTAACTAATTATTGGCAATCGACGGAAGTCATAAATTTACAGGAATGAAGGCCACGATTTTGTGAAAGCCCTTTACATTACCAAAGCTGTTAAAAAGCAAGCTTATATATTTTATTGAACCCCTTTTTGTGTAGTGAGTCAGTCTAGAGGTCACGTGAAACATCCAAGGTTCCTTAAAGACGGCAGAGAATGGCTTTACTCAACTTACAGCGAGCCACAATTCCAATTAGCGTGGCTTCTGAGAAGCATGTGGAATATGCAAGTGTGTGAGCATGGGCACAGTCTGGTGAGTTCATATCCCACCATGTGGAGGGTTAAAATTATCCAGAGCTTGTTAGCTAAAGTCTCCCAATAGTTGGTTAATTATCACATAATAAGAAGTGGGCTGGGCTTCCACCCACAGCCTGTTATTTAAGAATAAAGTTAATTTGGCCGCTCCAGTCATTCCTCGTCACAGAAATAGAGCCCTAGCAATTAGCCACATTCATTAATATGCTTAATTAAAAAGAACGATTGTCCACTGCATACACATTTAGATTACAAATTCTTATAGTTGGTATATTATTTAAGGGGAATTCCTTAAATAAAAAGTATGTGTGTGTGTGTGTGTGTGTGTGTGTGTGTGTGTGTGTGTGTGTGTGCGTGTGTGTGCGCGAGCGCGCGTTTTTGTGTCTATATAAACATGAAATAAAAGTAGATGAGGCATTATGTAGCATGCAGTCTTTTTTATATAATCTGAGGGCTTTTGATAAGGTCATTGATTGCTGCTTTCAAAATATGCATATCATGACTGTGACACACCAACAGATCTAAGATGGTGACACAACAATTTGAGTTTATTTTAATATAGTCAGAGTGGGGGAAACATACTTAAATCAATTTTGCTTCTCATGACTGTCATGACTACTGAAAAAAAAGTAGTGTTCCATGTTTATGGAGAAAAGAGCATTATAAATATAACTAGTATTTGCCTTATGTGACCTCATGCCTGGAAATTGAGACAATCTTCTGCCTTAAAAGCATATTATATCTCTATATGGACCTTTCATTTCACCATAAAAGACCTCGCACTGGATACCCATTACCATGTAGTTACTCGGAAAACTTCTTCCGTCTTTTCATTCTCACCTTTCCATGTCACTTAACCCCAGTCTTCTTTCTTGGAAAAGCTTCCTCTGATTGTCCACTATGTAATGATAGGTCACAATGTTTAAATAGCGCTCTCTTACAGTAAATAGCCCTATAGGCTAATTTAAACAATATTCTTTTGTGTTCAGTTGAAGAAAGAGACTCGTACAGATTTGGAACAACTTGAGGGTGAGTTAATGACAGATGAAAGAATTATCATTTTTGAGTGAACTAACCCTTTAACAACAAAGTATGCATAGTACACATAAGTTTTGATATGTTTAGTGGTGGTGCTTTAGTTATTGTGCTGCCATTTGCACCCTGTAGGAAAAGTTATAAACGTATGCATTTTGTTATATTCTGTTGCACTCTGTCTGTATGTATAATGCCATATTAAATCAGATGAACTAAAACCAGTTGTCCAGTTTGTTACACATCTTTATAATTTACTTTTAATTTATTGAAATTTAATATACAAGTTCGTTCTCTTCTTTTCTTTCATTGGTCTGTTTCATTGTCTGTGTGCTATTTTTAGTATTTTGATTTTATCAAAAGTTTGAATATGTACGCTTGCTCTTATAAAGAAAGAGCTGCTAGTTGGCTTTGTATTCATTTCAGTGGGCTTAAATACCAGATGGTATCTTTAACAGGGGCCTACTCAATCGATAGAGCCGAATGTCAGGCATGAAAGCTAGGATTTCCATGGTTTTAACCTTTTGGCTCAGAATGTCATAGACAGTGATCACAAAGCTTCCCAGGGGTTGCCAATCTCTTATTCATTAATCTATAACCTAATGGGTAATACATTTAAATTGAACAGAACAAAGCTCTTATGGACATGTGGACACACTGCCTCCTGTATACATACAATTTTCCTCCAGTGGCATTTTACCATAAATGCTTGTTAAACATATGACTGGGTCATGTCATGAAACTGAACAGTTACTGATTTAGAGCCAGGCTCATTGATTGTGTGTGGGTGGGTAAAGTTAGGCTCTCCAAGGCCTATTACTTTGCACTATTCCACTTACAAAACCTATTAGCGCTTACTGTGACTTCAGAATCCATTGGACACCCAGACCTCTGGAGCTTTTTTCAGTGCAGCCCAAAAATGCACAAATAAATACAATTTATAACAATAATGTAATGGCTAATGCACCTTTGATTCAGCTTCAGTATTTTCAGGCCTTCCTCTCTTTTTAAACACAGCTCTTACTGGCCAGACAAGTGCATCAATCACTTTGATGGGCAGGCGAATAAGCCAGTCATCTCCAGATCAATGCGATTGATTTTAACATCTCTTTAGTGGATATGACATTTTCCAGTAAGATGTTGGTTGTTCATTGGTTAGAGCACCTCTCCTCTGTCGGAAGACATGCAAGAAATCAATCATCCATCCATTTCTTGTCTTTCCTTTTTCTATTCTATTTTAAGTCTGTACTTTTTCTTTTACTTTTTTGTATAGCCAGATCATAATTAATAAGGAAGGTTAAGAATTTGCAAACATTCAAAATATTCCCCTTCTGCAGTTATGTCTAGCTTGCTAGCAGTTAATAATAAATGTTGTTTTCAGTTCATTCTTAATGCGAACAAGCTAAATGTTTGATGACCAACCACCAACTTTAAAACTAAACTGCTGTAGTGTCTGGATATACCATTCAAAAGTTCATTTTTTTTTTATTTTAATCAATGCTTTTATACAGTAAGGACATGTTAAATTGATCATATATGACAGTGAAGACATTTATAATGTTATAAAAGAGTTCTGTTTCAAAATGAATGCTTTTCTTTTGAACTATGCAATTCACCAAGGAAACCTGAAAAAAAAATAACCACAAAAAAATTTAACAGCAAATCGGCATATTAGAGTGATTTTTGAAGGATCATGTGACACTGAAGACTAGAATAATGACTGCTAGAAATTCAGCTTTGTCATCATAGGAATAAATTAAATAAAAAATATATATATGTTAAAATAGAAAACAATTTTAACTTCAACAATATATAACAACTGTATTTTGGTCAAATATTGTTCAGCCTTGATGAGCATATAAATCTTCTTTTAAAAATATTAAAAATGTTTTCGATTCCCTAACTGATATTGAAGGGAATGTCCCCCGATTTTGTGCAAATCTTTGGTGATCCAGCTGCACCTACAGAAGAAGTGAGTGTAAGGTTTTTTAATGAATCTTTGCAAATCGCCTTTCCTATTAATGTGCTAGTTAGCAAGTTTCACGATGAATGCGGCTAAAGTTTACCGTCTCTCAGAGAGTGGCTTGGAAGAGATGGGTGGGGTGAGCGGAGCTCATTTGCATTTAAAGCCTTATGCAATAAAATGGCTTGCTGTAGACAGAGCTGTTTTTGACTGGGTAAAAACAGTGTTGTTCCTCTTCAGGAACTCGAGCTGTGTCGAAAACTCTAGGGGAACGCCTTCTGCGACCCACGCTCTGAATCACATGTGAAATCAGTCCAATAGCTGAATTGGACGTCACGGCGGATGACTTCATGACCAGGAAGCTATAAAAGCACGTGCGGCGGAGCCAGCGTCAGCTTTCTGTCATTCAGCAAAGCACTCTGTGTGTGTCAGTCATATTTATTGTTGTCTGTCTATTGTGAGAAAAAGTTTAATAAGCACCTATGTCTAAGGCTCACGCTAAGACAAAGCAGGCAAAGGGCGAGTGCAAGCCACGTTATAGGTTGTCCCGGAGGGCTCTCTTTGAGGAGGGAGCCTTCGCCAGCGTTCCTCGTGGTGCTGGCCCCGCTTCCGTCGAGTCGGAGAAGCGACTGCATTCGTGGGGTTCGCAGTTGGATCTGGAGGAGGGAATGGAGACGGGCGAGTCCCTATCTCCTTCCTCACCCACCAGATCCAGTGCCCGATCTCTGGGTTCGGAA
>NW_015506942.1:57422-59820 GCF_001515645.1 Sinocyclocheilus grahami
TTTTAATCAATGCTTTTATACAGTAAGGACATGTTAAATTGATCATATATGACAGTGAAGACATTTATAATGTTATAAAAGAGTTCTGTTTCAAAATGAATGCTTTTCTTTTGAACTATGCAATTCACCAAGGAAACCTGAAAAAAAAATAACCACAAAAAAATTTAACAGCAAATCGGCATATTAGAGTGATTTTTGAAGGATCATGTGACACTGAAGACTAGAATAATGACTGCTAGAAATTCAGCTTTGTCATCATAGGAATAAATTAAATAAAAAATATATATATGTTAAAATAGAAAACAATTTTAACTTCAACAATATATAACAACTGTATTTTGGTCAAATATTGTTCAGCCTTGATGAGCATATAAATCTTCTTTTAAAAATATTAAAAATGTTTTCGATTCCCTAACTGATATTGAAGGGAATGTCCCCCGATTTTGTGCAAATCTTTGGTGATCCAGCTGCACCTACAGAAGAAGTGAGTGTAAGGTTTTTTAATGAATCTTTGCAAATCGCCTTTCCTATTAATGTGCTAGTTAGCAAGTTTCACGATGAATGCGGCTAAAGTTTACCGTCTCTCAGAGAGTGGCTTGGAAGAGATGGGTGGGGTGAGCGGAGCTCATTTGCATTTAAAGCCTTATGCAATAAAATGGCTTGCTGTAGACAGAGCTGTTTTTGACTGGGTAAAAACAGTGTTGTTCCTCTTCAGGAACTCGAGCTGTGTCGAAAACTCTAGGGGAACGCCTTCTGCGACCCACGCTCTGAATCACATGTGAAATCAGTCCAATAGCTGAATTGGACGTCACGGCGGATGACTTCATGACCAGGAAGCTATAAAAGCACGTGCGGCGGAGCCAGCGTCAGCTTTCTGTCATTCAGCAAAGCACTCTGTGTGTGTCAGTCATATTTATTGTTGTCTGTCTATTGTGAGAAAAAGTTTAATAAGCACCTATGTCTAAGGCTCACGCTAAGACAAAGCAGGCAAAGGGCGAGTGCAAGCCACGTTATAGGTTGTCCCGGAGGGCTCTCTTTGAGGAGGGAGCCTTCGCCAGCGTTCCTCGTGGTGCTGGCCCCGCTTCCGTCGAGTCGGAGAAGCGACTGCATTCGTGGGGTTCGCAGTTGGATCTGGAGGAGGGAATGGAGACGGGCGAGTCCCTATCTCCTTCCTCACCCACCAGATCCAGTGCCCGATCTCTGGGTTCGGAAGCCCGTTCTACTTCCTCCCGGGGTGACGGCTCGACGCTCCTCCTGTCTTCCTCCGAGGAGGTTGACGTGGAGGACGTCGAAGAGGTTTGGCCCCCTCAATCGCCCCAACATGAGGAGCTAGTGGAGGTGCTTACTCGTGCCATGGCCAAGCTAAAAATCGATTGGCCCGCCGAGAAGCAGGCCGAACCGCAGCGAAGCAAGCTTGATGAACGCTTCCTGCGTGCGAGGCCGCCACCTCCATGCCGGAGCCTGCCGTTTTTCCCTGACCTCCACACCGAGGTGTCGAAGTCGTGGGCAAAGCCATTGTCTGCCCGCCTATTCATCCCTGCCTCAAATTATTATGGAAATGTGGCAGGGCTATCTGAGCATGGCTATAAGGCGATGCCCCGGTGTGAACAGACGCTAGCTAGCTATCTGTCCCCGGGCATGGCATCATCGTTAAAGGCTCCTGCACTGCCCTCCAAGCCGCTGTGTACGACATCAGCGCTGGTGGGCAAGGGGTACGCATCAGTGGGTCAGGCCGGTGCGTGTCTGCCCACAATGTCTGTGTTACAGGCGTACCAGGCCAACCTGCTGAAAGAGCTGGATGAGGGCGAGGAGCTTAGCTCTGATAATATCGCAGCGTTAAGGAGAACCGCTGATCTCTCTCTCCATGCCACCAAAGAGACCGCCCGCGCCATTGGGCGGTCCATGGCAGCTATGGTGGCAGCAGAGAGGCATTTGTGGTTGACCCTGTCTGATATGAAAGAGAAAGACAGGGTCTTCCTCCTCGACGCCCTGCTTGCGCCTTCTGGCCTGTTCGGCGATGCTGTCAATTCAGTCGTCGACAGGGACCAGGAGGCTCGAAAACAAGCGGCGGCGTTTCAGTGGTTCCTTCCTCGCCGTATTTCAGCTCCGGGGCTGCTGGGCGGCAGCAGTCCCCACCGCGTACCAGCTCCTCACATAGGGAGACGCAAAAACAGAGCGTTGCTGCCCGTGTTCCCCCACGTCAGGACCGAAGACAGAAGCAGCGCTCTGGGTTGGGGGCCTCGAAACCTAAGCTGGATCTGCGGACAGTCCTTCAGGCAAAGAGGTCCTCGACCAAACGGTCCTGACTATTTCAGTGTAGGACTAGCGAGGGCAGGCCCTTCTGGGGCAGAGAGGGTCACACCGCATTACACGGTGCCCATCTCCCCCCAGTGCCCTC
>NW_015506942.1:60905-74908 GCF_001515645.1 Sinocyclocheilus grahami
TTAGCTCTGATAATATCGCAGCGTTAAGGAGAACCGCTGATCTCTCTCTCCGTGCCACCAAAGAGACCGCCCGGGCCATTGGGCGGTCCATGGCAGCTATGGTGGCAGCAGAGAGGCATTTGTGGTTGACCCTGTCTGATATGAAAGAGAAAGACAGGGTCTTCCTTCTCGACGCCCCGCTTGTGCCCTCTGGCCTGTTTGGCGACACTGTTAATGCAGTCGTCGACAGGGACCAGGAGGCCCGTAAACAAGCGGCGGCGTTTCAGCGGTTCCTTCCTCGCCGTATTTCAGCTCCGGGGGCTGCTGGGCGGCAGCAGTCCCCACCGCGTACCAGCTCCTCACATAGGGAGACGCAAAAACAGAGCGTTGCCGCCCGTGTTCCCCCACGTCAGGACCGAAGACAGAAGCAGCGCTCTGGGTTGGGGGCCTCGAAACCTAAGCTGGATCTGCGGACAGTCCTTCAGGCAAAGAGGTCCTCGACCAAACGGTCCTGACTATTTCAGTGTAGGACTAGCGAGGGCAGGTCCTTCTGGGGCAGAGAGGGTCACACTGCATTACACGGTGCCCATCTCCCCCCAGTGCCCTCAGGAGATCGTTCTGCCAACTCTGCCGGTGTTCCAGGGTGCAGCGGTCTCCAGCGAGCATATCTGTCAGTTACCGCTCGGCAACGGAGTGGCACTGAGAGGCTCGCGGCCTCTGCGGGGGGCCTCCGAGCAGCTAGTTCGGTCATCCCCTGTCGGCGTGCAGACGCTTCAAGGCACCGAACTAGCCGTTCTGGGCACACCAGAAATCAGTCTCGAGAGACTGATTCCCTTAGTAGATTATTTAGCAGCGTGGAAGCTACTGCCAAATGTATCTCAATGGGTCCTGCGTACTGTAGAAAGAGGCTACGGAATCCAGTTCGGTTCTCGTCTGCCTCGATTCAACGGGGTCACCCCCACGCTAGTGGGTCCCGAGCAGGCTCTGGCACTGAGAGGCTCGCGGCCTCTGCGGAGGTCCTCAGAGCAGCTAGTTCGGTCATCCCCTGTCGGCGTGCAGACGCTTCAAGGCACCGAACTAGCCGTTCTGGGCACACCAGAAATCAGTCTCGAGAGACTGATTCCCTTAGTAGATTATTTAGCAGCGTGGAAGCTACTGCCAAATGTATCTCAATGGGTCCTGCGTACTGTAGAAAGAGGCTACGGAATCCAGTTCGGTTCTCGTCTGCCTCGATTCAACGGGGTCACCCCCATGCTAGTGGGTCCCGAGCAGGCTCTGGTATTAGAACAAGAAGTAGTTACTCTCTTAAGGAAGGAGGCCATCGAGGTGGTCCCTCCACACAAACTCTGGGTTCTACAACTGTTACGTCATTGCTCTGAAGAAGGATGGGGGGGTTGCGTCCCATTTTAGATCTGCACCTATTGAACCGCTCAGTCATGCGACTGAAGTTCAGAATGCTCACACTCAATCAAGTCGTGTCTCAGATCAGGTCCGAGGACTGGTTTGTCACGATCTATCTGAAAGACGCGTATTTCCATATCTCCATCCTTCCTCATCACATGAAGTTCCTGAGGTTCATTTTTGGGGGCAAAGCGTACCTATATCGTGTTCTTCCTTTCGGCCTTGCACTCTCACCCTGTACTTTCACGAAGTGTGTGGATGCTGCTCTGGCTCCGTTGCGATTCCAGGGCATATGCATACTTAACTACGTTGATGATTGGTTGATTTTAGCTCGTTCAGAGCAGATAGCGGTTCGACATCGAGATGTTGTTCTCGCTCACATGAGAGAGTTGGGGTTAAGACTAAACGCCAAGAAGAGTGTGCTTTCTCCATTACAGAGAACCACCTATCTGGGCGTGGTGTGGGATTCAACCACGATGCAGGCACGGTTGTCTCCTGCTCGGATCGAGTCGATCCTCACCTCAGTCGTGAGAGCAAGAGAAGGCCAGTCACTCACTGTCAAGCAGTTTCAAATACTGCTGGGTCTGATGGCAGCTGCATCCAACATAATTACTCTTGGCCTGCTGTACATGAGAGCCTTACAGTGGTGGCTCAAGACAAGGGGGTTCTCCCCGAGGTGAAACCCGCTTCGCATGTTCAAGGTCACGCGGAGATACCTACGTGCCTTAGACATGTGGAGGAAGCCTTGGTTCTTGTCTCAGGGCCCGGTGCTGGGAGCTCTTTGTCACCGCACGACGCTAGCAACAGATGCATCTCTCACCGGTTGGGGTGCGGTCATGAGTGGCCACCCTGCCCGCGGTCTGTGGAGTGGTCGCCATCTGACTTGGCATGTCAATTGTCTGGAGATGCTGGCCGTATTTCAGGCATTGAAACACTTTCTCCCAGACATGAGAGGTCACCATGTGCTGGTGTCTCATACATAAACGACCAGGGAGGTCTGCGCTCACACCATTTATACAAATTTGCACACCAGATCCTTGTGTGGTACCAGGAGAGGCTCCTCTCGCTGAGAGCGATGCACATTCCTGGGCATCTCAATGTGTAGCATACATCCTGTCCAGGCAGGGGCCGAGGCTCGGGGAATGGATGCTTCACCCCGAGGTGGTGAGGCAGATATGGAGTATTTTTGGCCAGGCTCAGGTGGACTTGTTTGCGACTCAGAAGACATCGCAATGTCCCCTCTGGTGCTCTCTGACTCATCCAGCTCCGCTGGGGCTGGATGCCATGGTACAGGCGTGGCCGAGGCTGTCCACAGAGCTGCCCTGTGGAGGAGGGCGGACCAGTTGCTTCTGTGCTACGGTCCTCCTAAGAGAGGTCTTCCAGCAACTAAGCAGACCCTCAGTCGGTGGATAGTGGATGCCATCTCCGTATGTTATGAGTCCTCTTATCTCCCCTCGCCGTCAGGGGTCAAGGCTCACTCGACTCAAAATGTGGCAGCCTCTAAGGCTTTCTTAGGGAGTGTGCCTATGCAGGACATCTGCAACGCTGTGGGTTGGTCCACGCCCCTTACCTTTGTTAGGTTTTATGAGCTAGACATGTGAGCCACTCTGGTTCACTCTTCCGTTCTCTCGCTCTAGTTGTGCAGTCTTCCACACTAGGCAGGGATTTGGAAGTCTGGCGGCGTGGGCATTCTCGTTCCCCTAGCGTTTTCGTCAGCTCGAGTTCCTGAAGAGGACCGTCTCAGGTTACGTATGTAACCCTAGTTCCTCGAGGGAACGAGACGCTGCGTCTCGGTGCCATACTTCCGGCGTCCCTGCCGGTGCTTGCTTCATTCCTAGAAGCTGACGCTGGCTCCGCCACACGTGCTTTTGTAGCTTCCCGGTCCTGACGTCTTCCACCGTGACGTCCCGTTCAGCTATTGGACTGATTTCACATGTGATTCAGAGCGTGGGTCGCAGAAGGCGTTCCCCCAGTGTTTTCGACGCACCGTCTCATTCCCTCGAGGAACTAGGGTTACATACGTAACCTGAGACGTTTTACACTACCATTGAGAAATTTTAACCAAACTATGTTACAGACTTTTCATTAAGACTATAAAGAATCATATCAACTTGTGGAAAATAGGCATCCGATGAACCCTTTAAAATGGTTTTCATTCAAACAACATAGCCATGTATGTCCATATTACAATGGACATCATTCTTCCCAGACACTCTCATTCAGACTTTCCTATGTTGAGGAAATTTAGTAACATCTGATGATGTTTATTAATGATGCTGGCATGCAAAAGAATGTCTGGGATCCGTTAATGTTATGCAACACTTGAACACACAGCCCTGGCCCCTACACAAAGAGA
The DNA here is from genome assembly GCF_001515645.1 of Sinocyclocheilus grahami. NCBI lineage: Eukaryota > Metazoa > Chordata > Actinopteri > Cypriniformes > Cyprinidae > Sinocyclocheilus > Sinocyclocheilus grahami. The sequence continues at coordinate 64,642 of NW_015506942.1, forward strand.
GAGTAGGCCACAAAGCAGCTGGCCGACTATCCATATTTATACCAGCCTGCCCAAAGGGCCTCAGTTCCATTGCAATGATTTCCTTTCTATTTCCTTTTTCTTTCACTTTTTGTCATTGCCTTCACGGAAATGTCTGTACATGTCTAGATATGGCACTGATTTTTTTATTTATGAAGATAAAATAATAAAAAAAAACATTGAATTTGCCTTTTTTTCTGAATGGCATTACCACTGTCTCTGTATTTGTATGGTACTTTTCAAGAATTCACAAATTCAACAGTGGCAACAAAATAATTAATAAAGCTTGTAATAAATTATAACGACATTCATTGAGCCAGGATATCAGGAGATTTCATTATTATTCTTTGGAAATATAATTTAAAACTGATTAAAAAGTGAACGTAATGGCAGTGTGTTATTGCAAAAAAAAAAAAAAAAAAAAAAAAGTAAATCAACAGTAACTGGATATTCTTCAGGTGTATCAAACAAGAACATGTCTAGATTACGTTATCCCTGCAGGTAGCTCTCCCTCACAATAAGGTTGCAGACCCCTGCTATATACACAAATATCAAAGCACTGAGCTGATACTGTACCTCATTTGCATATATTTTCTATTGGCCAATTACAAGTACAAGTTCAGCCTCCAGGAACAAATCCTATTTTCTTTCTATTTCTTTTTTATCTTTAAAGTTTTATGAAGATTTAACATAATGAGAGCTGCAGTCAAGGTAACCACCTTTATAACCTATTTTTCCCTTTACAAGCAAATTGTGCTCACAGTTGCTTGAATTGTACTATGGATTTCTGCCATTAAATGTGTCACAATAAAAGACAAACAGAGACAAACAATGACATTTTCATGTCTGTACTGAACACACAGTGTAAACATTCACAGTTCAAAGTTTGCAAACTTGTGGTTTGATAACTGGTTGACCTTTTATAACCTTCACAGCAATAACCTTCAGGAAACGTTTTCTGTAATTGCAGATCAGACCCACACAATAGTCAGGAAGAAAGCACTATTCCTCTTACAAAATAGCAATATTCTTGAGATGTGTGGCGTGAATCACTGTCTAGAGGTCATGCCAAAGCATCTCAATCAGGCTGAGGTCTAGACTCTTACTGGGAAGGTATATTTTCTTCTGCTGAAGCCATTCTGTTGTTGATTTACTCCTGAGTCTCAAGGCATTTTTTTCTTCTTCTGAGCTTCAGTTGGTGGACAGATGTTCTTATGTTCTCCTGAAAAATGCTCTGATAAATCTGATGCATGTTTCTTTTGAACAGTACAATTAGTGGGTGTTTTGATAGGGCAGGACAACCCTGACCAGCACCTCTGTCTGTTGTCTTATTGATTTGACTTCAGGTTAGCTGACTCCTGACTCCAATTAGCTTCTGGAGAGGTCATTGGCCTAGGGGGTTCACATATTTTTTCCACCCTAGATTTTGAATGTTTACAAGGTGTGTTCAATAAAGACGAAAATGTGTTATTTTTTGTTTGTGTATTGCTATGATGAGATCAAATTTTATGACCATGTTACGCTAAAACATATATTTTTTATTTCTTAAAAATCTAGTGGGATAAGACACACCACTTCACACTAGCGCCATTTTTGTATGTAACGCCACGGGATAGTCACCTCTGTCACAGCTACAGCACTCTCATCTCGTTATCAGTGACAGCAAGTATAACAGAAGAGGAAAGAACGGAAAAGTGTAAAATAAGATAACTATAATTGAAGTTTTTTTTTTCCTCCCACAATCACCTGACACTGATTACCTCAGTTATTGCTTGCTCTTCACACTGCTTTGAGTCCTGAAATATTCAAAGGTGTTTGATTTTGCTGGGTTTATTTTTCATCTCAGAATGCTAGTAAAAAGTTAATAGGCTCTGGTTATGCATTTACATGTTATTCTGAGGTAAAAAAAAGTGTTTTGTATCACATATAGGCCTTTAAATGCTTCCAGAAGGTATGCATTTCATTATGTAAACCTAATGACATTGTAAGTTCATTGATATATTATTTTTTTTCTTTTTTTTTTCGTTCATATTGTAGATGTTCAGATGAACTTTTTGCTAGTCTTTGAAGCATCCAAGTACACTATTGGGTACATTTTGCACTCTCTAATACATTTTTGGTGGTGGTGAATTTTCTTTTATATGTGGTAGAACATATTGGGAGCTCTGGCAGCCAGAAATTCCTTTGAAAAACTGTGGAAAATACTGTTACATTATTTAGAGCATTACTATAGATGGCATTTTATTTGTACATTTTGATATACTGATATATCTCATTGACTGGTAATATTCCAATTCAAATCGTACAATCGTATTATAATATAGGTGGTAAAATAAGGCCACGTGATGACTTCATGAAAAAAAAAATAATAATAATTGACCAAAGACAAAATACTAAAATATGTCATATAACACATATGAAACTAAAATGAATAATAAACAGTAAATAAACAGCATAAAACATCACAATTACTCAAATCTGAATAAATGTTACTATTTAAAAAATAAATTTTTTTAAATGTAATACAAAAATGTTGTCACAAAATTCATAATTTTAACAACTGTAATTTATACTCGCAACTGTAAATTTGTTTATGCAGTTTACTTATAAAAACACATTCTTGCCTCCATACAACATTTAAAGGTTTTCACTCTAGCCCTTAATGTTTAAGTGTGTACTGTATAAGAGTTTAGACTTGCTTTATTTGGTTTTAGGCCTTCTGAAAATTAAAGAAAGTAAAGATATTATGTGAAGACAGGAGGTCACAAAGGGCTACATATTGTGCTGAGACTTAAATAACCATGGAGACTAAACAGAAGCTGAACAAATCTTCTCTTTGCAAACAAGAAAAAAAAATGCATAAGTTAAAGATGTCTTTCTTGCAGGTCATACAAACCTGTTGGCCTTCTCTTCCCCTCCTGCAGATGTTATTTCTGCACATCAACAAACCTGAGCAACAACAACAAACTAACAAATGGAACATAACTTATCCTAACAAACTTGGATAAATGGAAATTGAACAGGTGGTTGAATACAAAAGTGAACCTGTCTAGTCACAACAAATAAGACCTCAAAATGCGGTCCTGAAATAAATATGCAGACAGTTGACACGTTTTCTTAGATCATTATAAGCTACACAGCTCCAACAGATATGTTCTTATCCAGTTTATTCTTCTTTTGTTCCAGTAGATGCAACCATAGCAGAAGGTTAGGACTGATGAATGCTGGGTCATAGAAGCAGGGCGGGGCTTCATGTACTGTACAGCACCATTCTTTAGCCCACACACGCTATCCTTTCACATAATGAGGCCCACAGGCTGGTAAAATGTAAATACAGCAATTACAACATTGGAGCTCTGGCTCAAGGGGTTGCCCTCTAAACAGAGCGCTGAACGGTGGGTGAGTTTGAGTCTGACTCTGAACCCTCTGACCTCAAAGAGGATGTGAACTAGTTATGGTTAGAGTCAGAGGTTTGATGCGAACTTTAGCCATGGCTGTTTTTCAGTGCTATAGGGTATGTGTAATTATAGTCACTTTATTTGTTCGGTTTTATTTTGTTCTATTTTCACCTCACTTTTCATATTAGACTATAGTATTTGCCCATTCGCTTAAGCTGTTTGTAATAAGGGAAGTTGCCTGTTGTTGAATAATGTAGCCATTCAGTAGCCAAAGTTATTTGACTATTTTTCCCTGTTAATATTTCACTATACTGGCAATCAGGTCAGTGCTGTTTAGAATCAGATCAATGTCATTTTCCAAGTAGTTAATTTGCCAATGCGAACAAATCAATGAATTGGTCCAAGGGGTTAACATTAGTCTGAATCAGTTTGTGATTCATTATGAATCATTTGGACAGTTCATCTATTCTACTTTAGAATACAAAGAACATAAGGAGTGCTAAATAAAATGAAGACTTTTTTTTCAATCACTTCTCAATCAAAAGAGTATCAAAACACAGTAGCCTACCAAAAAGTGAAAGGAAAGAAGTCCCTTATGCTCACCAAGGCTGCATTTATTTGATCAAAAGAGTAAAACAGTAACATTGTGAAATTTCATTACAATTAATTAACATTTTATATTCTTATTTAGTGCTCAACACTGTATATAAATTAATTAATTAATTAATTAATTAATTAATAAAAATGACAAAATGTTCACGTTGTAAATTGAATAAAAAATTAATTGACTATGTTATTGTCACGGTCGCTGCTACTGTGTTGGAGCAAGGAGACGAAAGAGCGAGGAGGCAAAGCAGAATTCACAGGAACAGTCTTTATTAATCGTAACCACAAGGAACATGGAACACACTCGTAGCGGGAGATCGACGAACATTCAATACCAGACAAATAAACTTTTTTTTTAGTTTTTGGAAACACTTTAAATACAGAGGACTTGACGAGGGGAAGACAAGAAACACCTGGGATCAATAAACATAATCAAACATGAGGGAAAACTGGGTCATGGAGCACGTGGGGGAGGAGAACACAAGATACAGGACTGACATTACTCCCCCCTCCCCGAAGGCGAGTTCAAGCGCCACACAACATCCAATGGGGAGGCGGGGGGGCTCTGGAGGCCCCTCAGGACTGGCTTACACTGGATGACAGGCCTCCAGAGCGGTACCCATTCCAGGACCCATGGCGGATCAGGCAGTCTAGGAAGCCATGGCGGAGCAGGCAGACTAGGAGGCCATGGTGGAGCAGACAATTCCAGAGGCCATGCTGAAGGAGGCCCCAGCCCACGCCCCTGCCCCAGCCTCTACGGCTGGAACCCCCCCAAAAAAAATACTTGGGGAAAATATCAATCTGACTCGGGTACTGTGGCCCTCCCTTGGGAGCAGACAGTTCCAGAGGCCATGCTGAAGGAGGCCCCAGCCCACGCCCCTGCCCCAGCCTCTACGGCTGGAACCCCCCCAAAAAAATACTTGGGGAAAATATCAATCTGACTCGGGTACTGTGGCCCTCCCTTGGCTTGACTTGGTAACTGGGGCCCTCCTTGGATTGGATTGGACGTGGGAACTGGAGCCCACTCTGGGCTAGACTCGGGGACTTGGTAACTGGGGCCCTCCTTGGATTGGACGTGGGAACTGGAGCCCACTCTGGGCTAGACTCGGGGACTGGAGCCCTCTCTGGGCTAAACTCGGGGATTGGAGCTCTCCCTGGGTTAAACTCGGGGACTAGAGCCCTCTCTTGGCTAAACTCAGGGCCGGACGCTCTCCAGACACCAGAGGATCCCTTCCCTCCAGCTTAGTCCCATGGTGTCTGGGAGGTCCACGGGGCAATGGTAATTGGCCCCGTGCCAAAACAGAGAGTTGATGGTGGCGTCATCTAATGCTGTCGCCGCGGCGAGCCTGCAGAACTCCCAGGCATACTCGAAGGGTAGATCACTACGAACTAGGGCAATAAAACGAGCAGCGGTTTCCATGCCGTGGGGAAAAACAAACAGGAAAACCATAACATTTTTGAAAAACCGAAAACAAAAACGAGGCGAATGGATGCCTCTTACTGTCATCGGTCCAGTATTCTGTCACGGTCGCTGCTACTGTGTTAGAGCGAGGAGACGAAGGAGAATTCACATGAACAGTCTTTATTAATCGTAACCACAAGGAACATGGCGCACACACACGTAGCGGGAGATCAACGAACATTCAATACACAGAAACTTAGAATGGGAAACACTTTAAATACACAGGACTTGACAAGGGAAAGACGAGAAACACCTGGGATCAATAAACAATCAAACATGAGGGAAAACTGGGTCATGGAGCACGTGGGGGAGGAGAACACGAGACACAGAACTGACAGTTATACTGTCTCAGTCTGTCTACTTAAAAATGTCATGCTTAATTCAGTGTGTTACTTGTCATTTCTTTATAATTATTTGTGAAATGTACTAGTATTTTTTTTTTCAGTGAAGAAAAACTAAATGCACAGCATTTATGCATGTTTTGAATATGAAGCCACTTCAGATTATAACCTCATAGATCAAGTCGCTATTGTTTAAATGAACTAATAAGATGTTTGTTTGTGGCTTCAACTTACATGCACATACACAACTATTACGTGACAGCTCCACTGTACTCATTTATGTGTGCATGTTAGTGCCCTAATTGTGCCTAAACAACGCATGCTCACTGTCAGATACTCCGTTTAGACCACATAACATTCCGCCCACTGGAGGCCGAGGTGGATGTGGCATCAACACACCATAGCTGAGCCGACTGACATTTAGTGCCCAAAACTCGTACCCACAGGGCTGTGGCTCCAGCTCAAACACATGCTGATGTATTATTTAGTTCAGGCGAAGTGCTTATTTGCATGCCGGCGGTTGTACGAGACTACTGATATGTGGCACGTCTAGTGCTCAGGGGAAAAGTCTGCTGATATGTGAAGAGTCCATAGGCCTTCCCTCTCCTTCTGCCTGTCACAGCCTGTCCCATTCCCGATCATCAGGACTAGTGTCACAGCACAGGCACAAAATAATAAGAAATGCTGGCAGGAGAAATTAAGCGCATGCACTGTGATTTATAAACCCAGAGCTGCTTTATTAAAAGTCTGAACATTTTGTTTTTCTTTCCCCTAGAAATGCAGGACATCAACACCTTTTCAAAGTAATAATATGCAATGTTATGGTGTGTTATTATATAAAACACACAAAAAACTGTTTTGAAATGACATGAATGTACTCAAAAATGCATTTAATCGGTGATTTTCAAATATTTTCATAGCCACTAACATGCAATTTGAGGTGTTTTTGTAATCACACACTGTCTATTCTCTTCAGTGACAGCTATATCGTTTTTGCACATACTGTATACCCATTAAAAGATTTTTCTATTCAAAAGTAGTAGTTGGAATTCACTGCACGCACACTGAAACTATACTTTTCACTGCGCTCTCTTGGCTTTGATAACACACACACACACACACACACACACACACACACACACACACACACACACACATTCACATACAAAGGCACACAAACATCAGTCCTCCCGCTGCCTGTCACTGACCCATGTCACCCAGTCCTCTGTGAGGCTGTCGATATTCTCTCTAAGCTGAGCCACTGGGCTCTGGGACTGCTGTAGTTGGGCTGCCAGCACTGCACCTCACGCCCTTTCGTACCCAGCATCCTGCCAGCCAGTCCTGCCTGCCCTAGACCGATAGCAGCAGTTCTCTTCTCCTCTCTCCATATCTGCTCTCGGCTTTTGCAGCAACACCTCCCCTTCACACTCTTCACCATCACTGCCATATTAAGCTCTGTGACTGCAAACAGCAGTTGCTGTGGTCCAAACTTTTCTCTTCTCAAGCATCCATCCATCTACAGAAGTGTTTAGTGCTGCAATTCACAGAAGGAACTAGTGCTGAAAAAGGGATGACATACTGAGAGAAAGTTGATTGACAGATAGACAGACAGACGGACGGACGGACGGACAGATAGATAGATAGATAGATAGATAGATAGATAGATAGATAGATAGATAGATAGATAGATAGATAGATAGATAGATAGGAAACAACATTTTAGTTTAACTATTCATTTAAGGATCATTGATGAAGGTGATGAGCTGTTAACTTCAGAATCACTCCTGCTGAATCATTAAATCAGTGAGCTTGTCCTTGCAATCCAGATCATTGAACACATTTATTTGTTTTTTATTGAACCAGCTGATCTATCATAAATCAAACTGAATGATTCATTCACAACTGCACTATGATTTTATTCACTGTAACTGTATGACAAAAATACCTACATGCAGCTTTTTAAAAATATCTTTTTTTTTTTTTTTTTTTTTTTTGTTTTTTTTTTTTTTTTTTTCTTTTTTTTTTTTTTTTTATCGTTTTATTTTTTTATTTATAGTAAACTGAATGATTCATTCACAAATCAGACTGATTCATTCTGAAGCTCAGCTCACTGATCAGTGATGAATTTACTCAATGACCTAGTGGTCACTATGACACCTGCATTAATATTTTAAGAAGAAAAAATGTATGTATGTATATATTTGGTTCCCTATACGAAAGAAAGTCATACGTGTTTGGAACGGCATTTTTCGTGTGAACTATTCCTTTAAGGACAAATGATGTACAGTATATAGCCTGCGAGCAGATAGACACAAGCAGGTGGTAGCAGGGGTGCCGTTATAACAAGCTGTCCCTCCTCGCACTATATCTGGCATCCCATTTCTCCTGCTCTGTTGGCAGTGGAGTAATTGCCTAAGCCAACTCACTCAGAAGTGAGAGGGTGACCCAGGCAGCCCACATAAATTGTAGAGGTGGCAGCAGATTGCCACTGTGCCTTTGAGTGGGCATTGGCAAACTAGAGAGTAGATACAAATGGCAAGCGGCCCCAGTGCCTTCCTACAGCGAAATCGATGAAAGGAGATCAATAGCGCAGGTTAATTTTCAGGTGTATGGAAATCCTGACGCGGTAGGACAACATGTCACCATTTAGGGCACTAGTATACAAACATTATTGGTAATGTGTTTGATTTAAACAACCCTAAAATCAGTAATTGGCTCATTTGTTGTTTGCTCTTGTTCATTTGGCCGGTTAAACTCTCCATTCCTCCACTCTTGAAGGGCAGTTAGTCTTTCTTTTATTTGCTTCCTACTTGAGCTTTTTTCAGCCTCTGCGCTCTTCTAGCCCAGCTTGATGCACCCGTGTTCATTTTCATTTCCCCTTTCATTTTCTTCCCTCAACCTCCCTTTCTGTTTCATTCCTTGGCAAGCTCATTTTCTGCCATCCTCCATATATGTCCCGGTCTTGTTTATATCCTCTGTGTAAATGTCACATAAAAGGGCACCACCAATCCGGCACAACCTCTGGGAAACGTCAGTTTAAATGCACTCAGACTCTATCATACGCCATCATCACGGTGTGCAGGTGGCCAATGAAAATATTTCCAGAGTTTAAAGGGGTCATATGTAGGGCTGTAGTAGTCGATTCCGGTCTCGAGACATTTTTCTATCGTCTCGGACTCGTTGGTGTTTGCACTCGGACTTGTCTCGGACTTGGTCATTGGACTTGCCAAATGTTCTAGTTGGTCTCCACTGAGTCCAGCAATATGCTTTTTTTTCTCCTTCAAAACAAAACCACATTTGCATGTCGCGCCTGAAAACGCGTGGAAAACGCTAGGCGCGCCGCTTTCTCCTTCTTTCCAAAGCACTCTGTAGCCTGCGCTCCAGAGCATGTGAGCGGAGCGGAGCGGGAGCGGAGTGGTAATATTTCCTTAAGAGCGCAGAGCGCTCAATACGCTCAGCGCCGCTCGCTCAACCTGCCGTTTAGTGATTTGCTTGTTCCAGATCGAGAATCTGTAGAGATCGAGAATAGTAGAGCAGTTATGGAGTTCAGATATTGTTTCACCGAAGTTGCAAGCCTTATACAGAAATGTAAAGTAAAAAATCTAAGTTAAGAATGAGCAGGGAGAAGAAACTGAGAGGGAGTGCGGGGAGAGTTAGTAAAGATTCACATTGGAATCTGAAGCGGCACATTGCCAGAAAGCACGAGGATGTGCTACGCAAACATGGTGCGGCAAAAGGTGAGCTAGTTACATACCATAATAAATGAATAAACAGGTAGGCTAAGGTTATATTCGGTTGTACGGAGCCCCGATCATGACATGCAGACAATCACGGCCAACGAATTTAGAATAGGCTAGTTCTCTTTTATGCTAGGACTACATTATGGCCACGAATTAAGTATTTGTTCTCTTGTTTAGGCTTAGCTGCCACGAATTCATTCGTTCGTTAATTTGTTCGTTCCCTAGTTTTAGTAGGCCTAAATCGTGGAACGAATTATTATATTTAGTTATTACTTATTAAAATCATTATTACTTAAAATTAATAAATAATACAAAATTAATTTAAAAAAGAATAAAACCTGCTGACGTCGTAGAAACGAATTGTTAATTCGAATTATATTCGGAGCTCCGTAGTTATTAAATAATCTCAGTTAAACTGTAGACCTAAACTAACACACAGCTGTATATAGGCCTAAATACAAAACTACAGAGTACAGAAGATATTAGCCTACACCACCACTTAGGCCTATTAAAATATTATATTAAAAAAAACTGACCCGAAACAATAGGTAGTCCTACAGAATGTAGGCTAGATATAGGCAGCAGTAATTTATAATCTAATATAATGCACACAAATTCGTTCTTTACAGAACGGAGTGGGATCTGAGCGGGAATTGGTTTATGGTGAGCGTGAGCGGAATATTAACGGAGCGCTTGCTTGGG
>NW_015506942.1:75031-84222 GCF_001515645.1 Sinocyclocheilus grahami
TAAACTCTGCAGGGCATTGGCCCTCCAGGATCTAGTTTGGAGACCCCTGTCCTACAGAGTTGTTACTTTGCACATGCTTTTTGATCATTACAAATAATAATGTAAAATTATTTTCTTAGAATATACTCTTAAAAATAAAGACTTGACTACAGCTCTAGTCATATGATGCAATTAATATTTTTCCTTTCTCTTTGAAGAGTTACAAGAAGATCTGTAAAGTTGCAAAGACTAAAGTCTCAAATTCAAAGAGATATTATTTATAAAAGTTAAGAGTCAACCACGCCTACCTAAAATGGCTCGTTCTAACACACATATCTACGTCACGATGTGGGAAGATTTGCATAACGCCGCCCAAATGTTCACGCAAAAAGAAAGAAGGCGTAACTTTTATTCTCGCTGTAGTATTGTTGTTGCCGCCTCCGCCATGTTGTGAAGGTGCTGTCGAATCTACCGTCCGCGCCGTTCATAAGCCTGCCGGCCACCACTCTCTCCAACCACAGGCCTCCACTCACGCAAGGCCGCCGTGTGTGGCGCTGCTTTTCGTTGTGAAAGCAAAACTACTTTGTTTGGCCGTCCAAAAGAGGACACGACTAGAAATCAGTGGTTAAGTTGTATTTACAACACTGTTCCAGAACAGTTCATCCCAAATATTCAGATGTGTGCAGTACATTTTATGAAGGACTGTTTCCTGATCCTGGGAGAGTAGACTACAATGCCGGCTGTTCTGACTCACAGACTGTAAGTATGTTTTGTATATATAAAGAATTTGCCACTGATGATTCAAATGCGAGTTTTGAGCAGTGTAGAGTAACGCTTGTTGTTTGTCATTTCTCCGATTACAAATGTAGACATGGTTTTATGTTTACGCGGCACGATGCAGCGCGTAAAAAGACAGTGTAAGTCATTATAATCCATAATTATGTCCCCACTGGATGCAACAAATGCCTCGTTTATAATGGGTTTTAATGTTTTTGTCTCGTCGCTCCGGCCGGACAGGGCATCACAGTATGGTAGGGGTGTAACATTTCCGTCACACGTTTGAGGTATTCAGCCAATCATAACGCACTGGATAGCTGGCCAATCAGAGCACACCTCGCTTTTCAGACCGATGAGCTTTGTAAAAATCGACACGTTTCAGAAAGGCTGGGCATAGAGGAGAAACAAGAATGTACAGTATTTGGAAAATAATGTTTTTTGAACCTTAAACCACATAAACACATTTCATTACACCAAATACACAAAATAATGTTATTTTTAGCAACATCATATGACCCCTTTAATGAAAGCTGCAGTTTGAAAAGTACCCCATGAGAAGTACTATTTAAGCTGTAATTGCAAGATATGATTATATCTTGTATAATATATGATTCCTGCATTACCCGTGCATGCCTATGGTCATAAAGTCTCTGACAATGAATTGTATTTTCCTTCAATTACAACTACTTTGTTTGGCCTTCCAAAAGAGGACGATATCCGCTTCGCCATCCCTAGAGCTGATCCGTGCTGGTCGCTGAGGAATTATATCAACTTTGCGCTGAGGATCGCCAGATCGGCTTTCACCGTGGACGAAGTGGAGTCCAGCCCGGGGTCGTCACATGTGGTTGCCGCAAGCCCACCGGCCGTTCCTTCGTCGAATCTACCGTCCGCGCCGTTCATAAGCCTGCCGGCCACCACTCTCTCCAACCACAGGCCTCCACTCACGCAAGGCCGCCGTGTGTGGCGCTGCTTTTCATTGTGAAAGCAAAACTACTTTGTTTGGCCGTCCAAAAGAGGACACGACTAGAAATCAGTGGTTAAGTTGTATTTACAACACTGTTCCAGAACAGTTCATCCCAAATATTCAGATGTGTGCAGTACATTTTATGAAGGACTGTTTCCTGATCCTGGGAGAGTAGACTACAATGCCGGCTGTTCTGACTCACAGACTGTAAGTATGTTTTGTATATATAAAGAATTTGCCACTGATGATTCAAATGCGAGTTTTGAGCAGTGTAGAGTAACGCTTGTTGTTTGTCATTTCTCCGATTACAAATGTAGACATGGTTTTATGTTTACGCGGCACGATGCAGCGCGTAAAAAGACAGTGTAAGTCATTATAATCCATAATTATGTCCCCACTGGATGCAACAAATGCCTCGTTTATAATGGGTTTTAATGTTTTTGTCTCGTCGCTCCGGCCGGACAGGGCATCACAGTATGGTAGGGGTGTAACATTTCCGTCACACGTTTGAGGTATTCAGCCAATCATAACGCACTGGATAGCTGGCCAATCAGAGCACACCTCGCTTTTCAGACCGATGAGCTTTGTAAAAATCGACACGTTTCAGAAAGGCTGGGCATAGAGGAGAAACAAGAATGTACAGTATTTGGAAAATAATGTTTTTTGAACCTTAAACCACATAAACACATTTCATTACACCAAATACACAAAATAATGTTATTTTTAGCAACATCATATGACCCCTTTAATGAAAGCTGCAGTTTGAAAAGTACCCCATGAGAAGTACTATTTAAGCTGTAATTGCAAGATATGATTATATCTTGTATAATATATGATTCCTGCATTACCCGTGCATGCCTATGGTCATAAAGTCTCTGACAATGAATTGTATTTTCCTTCAATTACACATAATAAATCACCCCATCCCTCCCTTTCAGTTTAACATATATGTGAGACAGAAAATGTGACACTTTTCAAATATCAGAAGCAAAATGACTTTATACTGCACAGAAAGAGACCATACGCTGCCAATGCTGTTGTAAGTAGGAACCAGACTTTCTGAATAAGAGAAGAAGAAATTGAATAGAGAGAGAGAGAAATAAATAGAAGGGTGTTTTTCATCTTTTTATGGCTGTGCTTTAATGTACATTTGTATTATTTAATGCTTAAATTATATTGTCAATAAAAAGAAACATCAATAAAGCAACAGATAAACTGAACCCATAGAGTGAGAAAAAGAGAATGTAGAGTAACGCTTGTTGTTTGTCATTTCTCCGATTACAAATGTAGACATGGTTTTATGTTTACGCGGCACGATGCAGCGCGTAAAAAGACAGTGTAAGTCATTATAATCCATAATTATGTCCCCACTGGATGCAACAAATGCCTCGTTTATAATGGGTTTTAATGTTTTTGTCTCGTCGCTCCGGCCGGACAGGGCATCACAGTATGGTAGGGGTGTAACATTTCCGTCACACGTTTGAGGTATTCAGCCAATCATAACGCACTGGATAGCTGGCCAATCAGAGCACACCTCGCTTTTCAGACCGATGAGCTTTGTAAAAATCGACACGTTTCAGAAAGGCTGGGCATAGAGGAGAAACAAGAATGTACAGTATTTGGAAAATAATGTTTTTTGAACCTTAAACCACATAAACACATTTCATTACACCAAATACACAAAATAATGTTATTTTTAGCAACATCATATGACCCCTTTAATGAAAGCTGCAGTTTGAAAAGTACCCCATGAGAAGTACTATTTAAGCTGTAATTGCAAGATATGATTATATCTTGTATAATATATGATTCCTGCATTACCCGTGCATGCCTATGGTCATAAAGTCTCTGACAATGAATTGTATTTTCCTTCAATTACACATAATAAATCACCCCATCCCTCCCTTTCAGTTTAACATATATGTGAGACAGAAAATGTGACACTTTTCAAATATCAGAAGCAAAATGACTTTATACTGCACAGAAAGAGACCATACGCTGCCAATGCTGTTGTAAGTAGGAACCAGACTTTCTGAATAAGAGAAGAAGAAATTGAATAGAGAGAGAGAGAAATAAATAGAAGGGTGTTTTTCATCTTTTTATGGCTGTGCTTTAATGTACATTTGTATTATTTAATGCTTAAATTATATTGTCAATAAAAAGAAACATCAATAAAGCAACAGATAAACTGAACCCATAGAGTGAGAAAAAGAGAAGGAGAATGAAAGAGCACTTACCGAACAGTTTTATGAGAAATCATTGCTGAGAAGGTCAAAGCTTTTCATTCCATCTTACTGGAAAGTGACTCTCCCACACACTCATACTGATTGTGAAGCACAAAGAGCTGTAGAGAAGCAACCAATACTTTTAATGTTTCAAGGTTTTCTTTATTGAGTCAATAAAGTTAAATACACCTTCAAAACAAAAATCACAATTTCTAACTGTAAATATAAGCGGCACAACGGAATGATATAACTGATGCAACTGCCAAAAAAAAGGTGAAATGCACTCAGCTTGTAACTAAAAACCAATAAAACACTTACGTTTCAACACTTTCAGCTTATGCAGTTAGAACTCAGATTAAACAATAAAAACCCAAACCCTACAAATCAGTTTGTAAAAAAAAAAAAAGATACTCACTTATCACTAATCACTAATATCACTTATCTTGATATTAAAAACCAATACTTTTGTCGTTTTACACAGTTTTAAGTTAACTGACAGTAATACAATAAGCATGTTAACAGCTGGATTGCTTTGATGGACACATTGCAAAGCAGATCTACCTAAGAAACAAACATAAAAAAAACTTTATCATAAAAAAAAAATGCAAAGGCTGTTTTGCAAGTTAAGCCAATAATCAATTAAATATATTTTATAATCTTGCTAGCATCTGCCAAGTATATATATATATATATATATATATATATATATATATATACTGTATATTACAGTCTCAACAGCAACAGCTGGGCTTCTCCTCAAATATTTTTCTCAAAAGGAAAATGGATGAATAGATCGACAGCATGAGGACCATCTCTTGCTGTTCCTCTGTTATATATATATATATATATATATATATATATATACTGTATATTACAGTCTCAACAGCAACAGCTGGGCTTCTCCTCAAATATTTTTCTCAAAAGGAAAATGGATGAATAGATCGACAGCATGAGGACCATCTCTTGCTGTTCCTCTGTCCAGAAACTCAAACGCTGCAGGAGAAAAACAGAGAGCTCTTTACATAAAACATACAGGCTTAATCATTAAACATGCCAATATTGCTTCCAGGTAAATATTTTTTTTTCTCCATAAAATCAATAGCTGTGTTTTAAATCTAATCTAGGATGATGTAGAGAACCCAGAGCCATTTATGCAAATACAAACAAACTTTTTGATAAACAGAGAGAGTAACAGAAAAGGACTCTACCATTAAAGGCTCTTTTGTATTTCAGCACATTTGCTTGTTTGTTTTTAATTCAGAGCATTGTGCCCTGCTTTAGGTGTCATTGCAATCATTTCCTGTGTTGCCTAGTAACATTTTTTATTGCATCTCATATAGTTTCTCCTCTTGCTCTCGCTTTCCCACCCTCTGAAAGTACATAACAATTACAAGCTTATTGTGTGTCACATATATGGACATTCTGCAATCATCTTATTAATAATATAATAAGCCAGTATTCCATTCATAACAATAACAATAACCACTCAGATGAGCAAAAATCAATCAATAATTAATGGAATTAATTAAAATGTAAACAAATGCTGATGTCTGCTTATGGCAACCATCATCTGGATACTGTAGCTCACTTAAACAGGAAAACATTTTGTGTCCAGAGAAGTGTCACTTCTCACTTCACAACAGGGCTGAATAAAATGTTTGACCTTAAGAGGCAAAGTTCTCTGTATTTGTGAAAATGAAACGTGAAAAAATATAGCAAAGCGCCTTTTCTATGCGCTTTTTTTTCTCACACAAAAAGAAACGTATTGAACCACAAAGACACAGTCTTGCACGTCTGGCTTGCTCCCGGTTCTCCATTTACGGGGAGGGCTTATTCCATTTTTGGTGGTGCTTTCAGTCCAAGCAACTGCACAGTCATCTGGAAATTGACGCTACCTATTGAGAGCCAAATCCAATTAGATATGTGAGGCAAGATGTCTGACCTTCTTTCACGTTCCTACCAAGCTCCTTTCATCAACTTGGCAGATATCACCCTCACCACTTCCCTAGAGCAATTTCAAGCTACATTTAATAGAACAATAACTTCCCTTATATGTAATAACTCCCTTTTATTTTCTTCCCAGCAAATATGCTGATCCACTCTATTTCTATCAATAAAGTGCATGTAATCACCTTGTCTTTGAATAAATAATGCAATAAAACATCCATTATACTTTTAAAAACCTGGACGCAGCAAGCAAACATTCTCTTTCTTCTCATTCTTGACCTCTATAATCCATTAGGAAATGTACTTTTGCACAATTTCTATGAAACTGGAAATAATGCGAATGATTGTGTGTTTGATGTATGGCATGTGCTTTATATAAATATGAAATACACAAATGTTCTACACAGCTACTAAAATGATCAAACAGGCAGCCTAGATTTATAATAATAAATGCATTTTTCAACTCTGTCATGTGCTTGTGTTAGCAAATAATTTTGCAACATATTGCAACAGAACCCTGTGTGGGTGGATTATTGCCTGATTAATCTGCATATATGTGCTTCACACTTAATAACAAAGTGTGTTGGATAAGTCCAGCCAATGACTTAAGAGAGAGTATGTCGCTTCAGGACAAAACAAACTCCACATCTCCTCACAGACTTTTTGTTTTCTGTTTCTAAGTTTCTGTACCTCATGTTTCATTGATTGCCCGCCTCTGTTTCTGTGCTTCCAAATGCTTGAAGAAACCACCTCAACTTTCCTCAGACACTTCCATTTCTAAATGTACCATGGGCTTTCCCATGATGGATGGAATCTTTGTTTTGTGCTGTGGAGTTCATAACCACCTCAAAAGGGCTTTTAATATGGGGGTGTGTTGTCTGTGTGAACCATCTCTAGAGCAGATGCATGGCCTAGGGCTGGCTGCTCTGGCATGCTCCCTTGTTGTCCCAGTGTGGACGGGACTAGCTTGGGATCAGGTCCAGCGCTGACTGAAAGGCCTGTATTGATCATGGAGGCCTTAGAGAGAAGGTCATATCCCTGCCTTGGAGGCAAGTCTGCACTCTGTACAGCCCAAATCTTTCTTCTCAAGGGTTATTAAAGCCCTATGGAATGTCATCTGGCTTCACTCTCTCTCTCTGTACATTTTTACTTTACCAATACACTATAGTTTTATTCTTCTGTCTGTTTGATTGCTTTCCATCTGTTGCATGGATGTGGGTGCCAAAAAATCCCCCCATTCTTGCAAATGGAGGTGCAATCACGAGTTCAAGAGAACTTCCTCAGTATAAACTGCTGTTCAAAAGTTTGGAGATAGTTTTTTTATGAAATAAATGAATACTTTTATTCAGTGAAGATGCATTAATTTGATCAAAACTGACAGTAAAGGCATTTATAATGTTAGATTTCTAGTTCAAATAAATGCTGTTCTTTTGAACTTTCTATTTATCAAAGAATCTTGAAAATAATGTATGACAGTTTCCTCAAAAACACTAAGCAGCTTTCAACTTTGATAATATTACTTTATAAATCAGCATATTAGATTGATTTCTAAAGGATCATGTGACATTGAAGACTAGGTTAATGACTGCTGAAAATTCAGCTTTGCCATCACAGGAATAAATTGCATTTAAAAAAATGTTGAAATACAAAAAGATCAAATAATTAAAACAGATTACTTGATCAAATAATGGAAAACTTGGTGAGCACAAAGGGGATCCTTCAAAAACATTAAAAACTTTTGAATAGTAGTGTGTAAATTCATGACTCTGAGCTTGTGGGGTTTTTATTTATTTATTACATAAAAATAAGATTTGCTGATGGTGAGTCTGAGAGCTGAAATAAAAAGACTCCAGATCCATCTTTGTGTTCAAGACGCTGTCAGTCTTGAGTGTCTTTGCCACATCATTCAAATTTGAACATAGCTCTTTCTGAAAAAGTCAATAGCGATAACTATGTTCCCCCAGACGTATTCACCAACCGCTGAATTCAGAAGCCAAGCAATGAATTAACACATGGCTTCTCTCAAATATCTAGCAGTCTCATCAATGCTACTTGATGTTGTGATGTCTGCCAATTCAGTTTTAAGAAATCAATGCTATCTATTTTACTCAAAGATCCCAGAACAAACATTTAGCAGCCTCTTGTGGCCCCCTGCCAGTCTCCCTTTGCATCAGACCTATAGGAAAAGGAAACACTCCGGCATGGCATCGTCTTTTGAAAAGATCTGTTTTCTAAAGTGGAGGGCAAATGTGCCGCTTCTCTTTCACCAAAGAAAGCACACTGCATAATGCGGACAGATTTAATCTTGCCATGTATTATTGATATTTTGAGCTTCTTTCTCCTCAGCTATTCACAGTAAAATCATATCATTCTCAGCAGTGCTTTTTAAATATACGAAAGTGCACAAAATAGTTTTTTTGTGTTAGAGTTGGCTTAAGCTAGGATTGGCATTGCTGTGAATTAGTGACTCACTCTGTAGAAAAGTATTGATTAGTCTATGAAGTCAAAGTTCAACACACTTTTAATTTTATGTTGAATTAACAGAAGTTAAATCAATTTAAGCTGATGTCAAACCAGGCCTTGAAGCAGTGCTTTATTCCAACATAGCATCACAATTGTTTATTGTGAAAAAGTAAACAAAAATGCTCTTAAAACATTGACATTGCTTAATGATATGAAGTGCAACCCACTGGTTGAGAACCACTGAACTTAAATGACCTGCTTTAATGTAAACTTTTTTCAAACTATGAGGAACACGTAATTGCTTAGTCATTATGTAACACATTTTGTGGAATATAACTAATTTAACCAAACATTATACTGCCAGACTCTTTGCAGTTCTAATAATTATTATACATTTAGTCAATGTACACCATTCAAAAGTTTGTGTCAGTAAGAATTTTTTTTATGTTTTTGAAAGAAGTCACTTACATCCTCACAAAGGCATTTATTTGGTCAAAAATACAGTGAAACAGGAAAATTGTGAAATGTTATTAAAATTCAAACTGTTTTCTATTTTAATTTATTTAAAAATGTAATTCATTCCTTTGAGGACAAAGTTGAATTTCTAGCAGCCATTACTCCAGTCTTCAGAATCATGTGATCCATCAGAAATCATTGTAATATTCTAGTTCTTAACGATGAACACAATTGTGCTGCTTAATTTATGTGGAAACTATCTTTTTTTCAGGATTCATTGATGAATAGAAAGTAAAACATCAGCATATATATATATATATATATATATATATATATATATATAGAAACAATGTAAGTCTTTACTCTCTCTTTTCTATTTA
>NW_015506942.1:86510-95301 GCF_001515645.1 Sinocyclocheilus grahami
AATAGATTTGACACACACACACACACACACACACACACATATATATATATATATATATATATATATATATATATATATAGAAACAATGTAAGTCTTTACTATCTCATTTCAATTTAATGCATCATTCCTGGGAATTAATTTCTTCAAAAATGAATCAATAAAATACTTATGGATTCTAAACTTTTTTTTATCCAACTTAATTTGAGTTTTCATATCCAAAAAGAAGAAGAAAAAAAAAACATCAGACTATGCATGCTGTGGTCATTGAAACCTCTATTGTTCTGTTTTTTACTGGGAAAAAATGCCATACTGTGTCTATCACTGGCAATAAAATAATAGACATTGTCTGAGGCCTTACTCATTGACTCACTCTCTTTCACACATACTGTCCCTCTGATTCATTTATTCAGCGCTTCTCTCATTTTATCCCTCGTTCCCTATGGCGAGAGTCTCAAATGTGAGTCACTGCGGCCTGCCAGCTTATTGTATCTGTCAGTGAGGACTCTGAAGTGACAATTAAGTCTCCTGAAATAGCTCCAGCTCACTCTGTGGTTATGAATTGGGTATACACTTATGCTCACCTACTGCCGGGATCAAAGTCTCATATTGATTTGAATTTGTTGGACAATAATAGGCCATGTGTTTGAAGCTAATGGCTGTATGAATTTCTCTTTGTTACTTTTTTAAGTGTTCAAAATAGAACATTGCATTATAACATCAAAAATGCTTCCCACAGTCTAAAGATTTTGGCAAGAGTTGCATGTTACATTTGACATATATATATATATATATATATATATATATATACAGGCCTCTCTCATCTTTTTAAGTGGGAGAACTTGCACAATTGGTGGCTGACTAAATACTTTTTTTCCCCACTGTATATTAGGAGTGGAACGGTTTGCGGAAAAAATAGAACCGTACGGTTCTCCACTCACGGTTCGTCACGCGCTAGGACCGCGGTTCAACTTAAATCTGACAACGCAGCATCTGAAATATGGTTTGCTATGAATAACACGTAAAACAAACAGGGTTCGGCTAATACATGTTTCTGTTGATGGATGCGCATTCTGGCTTCCCAATACATTACAACAAAAGCGATGAAAAAAAAAAGTGGACAAACCATTCACTCTTATTCAATGCGAATGCCGTATGCTGGAATATGAGCATTTATTCCATCATCACCCGGGTGCTGATAGCGCGCATGCACAGGTGAGACCTGAACAGCACAAGTTGATATCTGTGTTTAAGTTAAAGTCATTTAAGCTTTGCCAGTTTAAACATTAAAGAGCCAGAGGACGCAAGCTTGCGCGCAGTGAGAAGATTTGTGCTTGCGCTCATCCGAAGCACGCAAACCCGCACCTCAGAATACACGCATATATTAAGCTCTCTCTGATGTATTGTGTTTAAATGGACAAATTCTCACAAAAAATGTCAAAATGCCCATCTTGGTAAGTATGCTATAGCAGACATAGCCGGCTGAACATACTGGATCAGTGCACTGGATCAGTGCATTCTCTTAAAGTGACAGCACTTTCTTAATATTAATCAAACAGCAACAACAAATAAATCATTCACTGCTCTTGATTGAATAGCTTTACTAAAGATTAATCTTTCATTTATACAGTCAAATATGAAATGCTGTTTTACATTTCATTACTTTATTCAATTTCTGTACCTGAAAACTAATGTTAGACCTACCTAAAAAAACCTGAAAATCACTGTTTATTTTAATTTGTATCTTTACTCTATTGTATTTATGTGTGCGGTTGCTTGTAGTTAGATAGATTATTCTTATTTTCTTTATTTTTATTTGACAGTATAGTTTTTGCCTAAACATAGCACATACCGAACCATACCGAAACCGTGACTCTAAAACCGTGAGTCAAACCGAACCGTTCCACCCCTTATATATATATATATATATATATTTTTTTTTTTGTATATATATGTATATGTTTATATATATATGTATATGTATCTGTAGCTTTAATGCTACAGAATTATCGCAGTTCATTTTAGCAATATTACATGAGCAATATTGAGACCAACAGAATAACTGTGATATAAATTACAGTAATTATACTGCTGATCAACTGTGTGATATAATTTAATTATAATGGTGATAAACAATTCAATAAACGATCAGTTAATATTGAGTAGCTTACATTTTAGACACACTATTGTCCGTTACTTTGTATTTGTTTTCTCCTTAAAAAAAAAAACACGAAGCCAAAGGCAGTTGCTTGTTTTCTTTCAAAACGAACCAGTGTCTTTGAACGAATCGATTGAACTAATGATTTAATGCCTAGGCCTTCAGCCATGCTCCTGGGGACCCACTGACACTGTTGTGTAACACATAACTTTTTTACACTGATACTGTACTATACTAAATGTATAATCTAGCAGAAAGAACACACTAACGCATAAAATTACACAGTCGACATGTGAAATAACAAAACAAAAAACACTACGAGAGATCTTTTCACATTTATACCATAAGCGAGATTAAACCTCAAGGTTTTGGGGAGCTTGGCATATCTTAACTTTGGGTTGCTATTGGTGGAAATACATTGCAGCTGTTGTATCCCCTCCTGTGATTGTATGAACATTTAGAGCCTCAGGTGACATCAAAGATTTAGGTCGGCCGTGGGCTGCTTGCCTGTTTGTGTGGCATTCATATACAGGATTTGGTTGCCGTAGGCTAACTCTTACTTCAGCTGTTTGACTCCGACTTGCCTGGCAGGCCATTGTGTCGCCTTTTTTCCTTTATTTTTTCCCCTCCTTTCTCTCTCTTCCACTCTCTTGAGGCTTATAGCTCACATATCTCTGGGAATCCCAAATTTCTCATTTATTCATGTGCCAGCCCACTCTCTCCTTCTCTTTCCGTTGCTTTTTTCATCTTATTTTTCCCTCTTGCTCCCACACAAATTTCACTTTCTCTTTCTTCCTCTCTTCTTGTAGCCTCGTTGCAAAATTACAGTCTGTTATTGATGACTAAAGCACAGTTTTAAAACCAATGTTCCCCCTGGGTCACCCTCCTTTAGTTAAATCTATCTATCACGCACACACACCGACAGTGTGACTTGCCAGAAGCAGAAGTTTTGAAGCGAACGAGTGACTGTGCTCGACTTACAAACCACAAACCTCCGTGGAAGAAACACCTTTGAGTACGCAGAAGAACAAAGTAATGATTAAAGCAAAGCCAGGAACTCGAAGAAAATGAGAGACACCTCAAACCCTCACACAGCCTGAAGCTCATGTACTTACAATGATCTCTAACAGCTCAAATCTCTGCCAACGCTTTCCAATTGCCTGTCCTCGTGAACTCATTTCACAAACAGCGAAGACAATCGTTCATGTTTTTCCTTTCCCCCTCGACTTCTCTTTGTTGGAGGGACCTTGCTGAAATGAGATTACTCTGGTTGGTGTTGGTGGATTTTGCCTACAGGGGGCCAGGTTTTGTGAGAGAAGAAGATACGAGGAGAAAGACAGAGATGCTGAGGGACGGCGAGCACAATCACTTCCCTGCACCGTGTAGCACCGATTGGACATGGCCCTTTGTAAGTGGGCAGAAATGACAACTCGTAGAGAATCCAGTATTATTACACTTTTACAATCAAGTAGCCCGACTCGCCGCAAATGGCTTCGACACAATATCAAGATGTCTTAATTTGCCTCCAGTCCCTGAAACCAATCCAGAAACACTCCATAGCACCTTCATAAATAAGCAAAAGCACAAATAATGCAGATAGCATGAATTATTCAATGTTCTACCGGCAATACAGAGATGCAACCTAACAGACATTGACAGAGGACTCAAGATACACAAGTAGGTGGGGGAAAAGTAATAAAGATTCAAATAACCTTGCTTAGGCTACAATCAGCTCAGCTAAGCCAAAAGATGTTATGTTTTTTACCGACTACTGACACATACTGTATGAGACTTTAAATTAGTGCCATGTAGCACCCTGAATTTTTAACAGGCTGTATGCGTGTTGTGCGACAGGCCACGCATCGATCCAATAAGGCCATGCAAGTCTCCCTCAGCACTTTTAAATCACTTAGTGATCCATCCCATTTTGTCTCCTATATGTACTGTTCATAAAGGATATATCAAAGAAGTATGATGCAAACTCCCCGTTGGATCGGGAGTCTCCCTGATGTGCTCGCGTTATGACTTACAGCCTGGTTACTAAAGGCAACCTCTTGGCTTTCAGGCTTAAAACACCCACACACGATGATGTAATGAGGATGACGCAGAGATATATGGTCAAGCTAAACGGGTTCTGTCTTAAAATCAAATGAGCTCATGTCTGAATGATGGGATGGTCTCCTCCTCGGTGGTTATCAAGAGTGTGGCTCCGCTGGAAGTAAAAGCACAGACACAGGCTATCGCTCTACCTTCAGGATTTATTGAATGTGAGCAATTACTTTTGAGCTAAGAAAGCAAAAATTAATTGATTGCCTTTTGATAGTTTGGATAACCTTCCAGCTTATAACATACAGACACACTTACATACACAATGATCCTCTTTTTCTAGGCGATACTGAATACTGTAGAAGTTTGGACATACATTTTGTATGTTGGGTATACATTGAATCATACACTATAGATGTTTACATATAGGCAGCTTTAGGAAATGTGAAATTGTTATGAATCCTTTTACATTTATATTAGAAATATATTTTTATGATTACATTTTTGTAATGTAATCCACTGAAGGAGAGTAGTAGAGTTTGAACCCAAGTGCAGTTTTATTGACACATGTGTGATACAAACAGTGACTTGACTTGAACAAACAAATGTATAAATATATATCACCAGAAATCACACAGAACAAAATGAAACTTTTGTAATGTCAAGACATTTTAAAGTTTTAAATAAATGAGATGACCTCATAAATATCAAATAACATCTAATGTCTTGAATTCTATATTTAATGAACCTAAAAGGATTTGTAAATATGTATAGGTCTCTAAAGTTTTTAACATGTACAATATACTGTATGCTTATGTATATGAAAACAAAAATGTGCATGTGCTAAAATCACACTTTACATCCAAATACCCCTGATTAGTAATGAGATCATGATGTTCAGCCCCAATCTTCATCTCTCTCACCATGATTTCTTGTCTCTCTACTGTCCTTCCATGGCAAGAATATGTAAATAGTTTCAACTTGTTAGATAATTGCATAGTTTAAAGTCAGACTGTCATCCCTGCGTTTCTTCTATGTGCTAACTAGCTGCACGGATGCTTGTTTTTCAGAGTGCTGGGCTTCCCAGCTTAGACTGAGTCATGACTAATTATGGTGGCATTGTTTGACCATTTGCCATTTTTAATACACTGCTGTTGATTTTTCTGTCAAGTTTAGTAACTTGTTGTCTTGCGATGTCAGGGTGAGTTTGTTCCTCTCCTCAGAGTAATCTGTTGATTGTTACCCTTGTCATTTTTCAGGCAGCAATTGCTGATGTCTGTGTGTGGCATTCATGTGGGGTTTTATCCCATAGTTTTCATGTGTAGCTCTCCATTAAAATGTCTTTAAAGAAAACGATAGATGAATGGCATAACAAAATAAAGAGATAATGCATACAACTGTCTTTAAATTAACTTTTTAAAGTTCAGTCAGACATTTTTAAATAATGAAGTAATCTCCTGAAAGTTGTGCAAAATGTTGTCTTCATTGTTCTAAAGTTCTATAAACTGTAAAAAAAAATTTTTTTACATTCCAACGCTTTCCTTAATAAAAGCCGATTGAAGTGACAGTTAGTACAGTATGTATGATTGCAGTGATCCCACTGGTGTCAATTACTGACCAAAGGCAAAAGTTAAGAAAATCTCAAAACAAAAGAGGCCAATTACAGTTTATCACAAATATTTCAGCCAATTTGCATTAGAAGGGAGATTGGTGGAATATGACCCCAGAGAGAGAGAAAGAGAGAAAAAGAGAAGACAATCATAGCAAGCATGGAAAATAACAAGAAAGTAAACATTAAGAAAGAAAGTGAATAATGTTGGATGTCTGGCTTAATTAGTTGCACATGGAGCATACAAATGCATGTTTATATAAGACATTATAAGGAGAATGTCTCTGGATGAGTTGATTAGTTCACCTGCATACAAGTCTTATTTTCTATTTCTACAATGATAAAGTGTTAAAATTAGATCAGTGTTTGCATTTTTCATAATTATAATCTTACACGAAGTACTGTAAAGCCACACAAAGTAAAAATGTTCTAAACAGTACCAGTAAACTTTATTCATTTTATTTTTACTTTATAGGTAAAAATCTTTTATTTTTCATTGACTTGGGAAATTGTAGCAAAATGACAGTGATCTAAAAACAGTTATTATATGAATGTGCCTGGGCATGTTTATGCATAGACCCAAGTAATAATTGAATGCAATATGGATAACAAATTCATTATCTCGGTCACTTGCTTGCTGGAAAAGAGGAGACAAGTATGCTCATCTGAACAGAACTGGTCATACTTACATAATCTTTCAAACAACTGAAAAGAGAGAGAAAAAAGGCATGATTAAATGACTGTTTAAAAATCAGTTACAATCTGAAAGTTAAAATATATAGACATTTTAAGAAGCATATTACATACCTGTTGAAAGAGTGTTGACAGTCTGAGTAGTTGGATGGTTGAGATCCAGAAAATTAATAAGGCAGCTTTTTTTAACCTTTAGCGAACCACACTTTTTAGAATGCATATTATATGGTCTTCTGTGATTTCTAAAAATAATAAAATATTCAGAAAAGCAACTGTCTACTTACATAAGTTAAGCATATCTCATTTAGTGTGAAATATATAATTTGAATATATATTACTTTTTAAAATAGGCATTGGACAAGTTTATTACACGTTTACCTGCAATACACGTTATCAAATCCTTCATATTGTTGCCATAAAAAGAGAATTGACCTTCATTTCATAAATAGAGCTGTCAAAGGGTCAATAACTGACTAAATGTGATCTGATAAATTTAAAACTATTGACTCAAATGCCCCATCGTAGCGAGTTCATGCCATTTTTCCATTCATCGTGTCACTTCTCTTAGAATGTTGCCAGAGGCGAGGATGACATGGTCCACCCTTGCTCACAGATGGGTAATTGTAAGTGGAAGAACTATGGAATGATGGGTAGAAATCAATAACACTAAAAGACTTGTTTAGGCGAGGGATGCGAGATGATACCATGATACCAAAATGAAAGAAAAAAAGTATTTTCAAGAGCGTTCTTGAGACATTCTTCTGCTTCAGCTCCTTCAGTGATGAGAAAGCAGGATGTCACTGACCCAAACTCGCCCACCCTCCTCCAGAGGAACACATTGTGTTTTATGCATTCGGCGCAGCGTAACAATATTTCCACCGTAATATGAGACCATTAAACCAAAATGCTGCTTTTTGCATGTGCCCTCGCACAATATTACCCTTTAAATGCAGTATCTTTTATAATTCTTGCCTCAAAGGGAAATGCTACAGTCTTGTTTGACATCTAGCACACAGGCCATTTACTCACCCATTGTACCTTTCTGCCTGCATATAGCCATGTGTCTGCTGCCCTCAGTAACATTCGCTTTCGTCCCAGGCACATTAGAATGGATATGTTTTCACTAATGGCCTGCTCTACACCTCGCCCCCACAATGTGGAGAAATGCATAAAAGCTACACCAATTCAACTTACATATTGATGCCAACTGTGGGCCACATGCTTTTCCCTTTCATCCACCCCCTTCCATCAACTCTCTATTCAATGATAAGTGTCATCCAGTTAGACTGGCAATTAGGAAAGGAAAAGGTACATGTGCATTTGCTCTGGGATTAATGTTTACTGTTCTTATGGTATTACTATATTACATTGTTCTACAGCACAACATGTGTGTGTGTGGTGGTGGGGGGTGGGGGGGGGTAGAAACATAACAAAGGAACAAAGCTGCCCAGGGGACTTTGCGCTGGTGTTTTAAACTCTTACATGAGCTGCAATAAAGTTGAAATCAAATAAAAGGTGTAAATGGTGAAGTGATGTAAACTGCTGTTCTTTTGTAAGTTGCTGTACTTTTAGAACTCTTCAACAACACTGAAGCACTGCATTTTAAAAGGCTGCACTATTTGCTACTTGATTTGCAAATTTAACTGGATGATACTTTTGCTTTAATTGTGAAGCTGCTAGAGTGGCACCAGTGTGGTGATTTATAAAGGTTTTGAAAATGTCGGATGGAACATTCACAAAACCATTAGCAGTCTAGGTTTAAAAAAAGAAAGAAAAAAAAAACAACGGAAGAAGATGGACAGAAAGAAACAACATTTTGAATTGCTCAGCTAATGAACTATAGGTAAATCACTGCAGAGAAAAATAAAACTGAAGGACTGCACGACATTACAATTTTCTGTATGAAATCATGAATCATGAAATCATAGAAACAAAAAAAAATTACAAAGAAACAGTAAGCAACACTGAATTAAGGGTGGAATTCTGAAGACTGAAATAGTAATAAGACAATAGTATTTTTTTATACTGTACAGTTTATATTTATTTAAAATATATAATAACTTTTGTTTAAATATGCACTACTTGTACTAATATTTGAGAAACTTTTTATCTTGCAAATCAACATGCAGAGAGGCATTTTGTAGTCAAGTGACTAGAAAACTAGAAAAAAAAATAGAAAATGTTTTTGTTTATACTTGATAGTTACACCACCATATACACACACACACACACACACACACATATATTATATATATATATATATATATATATATATATATATATATATA